>NC_056745.1:1546614103-1546739103 GCF_019279795.1 Protopterus annectens | reverse complement strand
GCCTTTATTTTGTTACAGTATAAACCTACATGGATTACACTGAAGACAATTTACTTTCTTATTTTAATATTGCTGCCATAAACAGCAGTCACTGCTGTGACACATTCCTTATCTCACATTTAAAATTACCTCTGCATACTATAAAAACTACTTGATGGATGTAGTTTACACACCTTTTATTGTACACATTTTACTAAGAACAAAAGCTCTTTTTATTACTTAAAATTAGACATTCGGTCCCTTCATTGTCCTAAATATTCATAGCAAAGTGGGAATTTACAATTCTCCAACCAATTTAACATAGTCAACCAACTTCCAATCTATTTTAGCCACCTCTATCTTATGGAAAGCACTTATTTCCTACTTTCACATTCTTGCACATCTTCTTCACCAGCTCAACCATCAATAACTGTCTCTGGTTCAAGTGCAAGGTATTCCTGATTTTTCTAGTCAGCTCCAGTGTTTTTTTCTGTCACTGAATCATTTTCATTTGGAATAAGGGAAAAGGTACCAAAACAAAACTGTTGGTATCTGGGGAAAGAAAAAAAACGATAAACCAAAAATAATTACCTTGGTGATGGCCACAGACTAAGAACCAATGACTCAGGTGTTTAAAATTCCACAAATGAACAATTTATTTATCGCTTTCGTCTCATAGAGACTTCATCAGAATAACAACCCAGTATTTAAAACTCTATTTGGAAAAGGTTTTATTGGCAAGTTCTCTCTATTAGCTTTGCTATTGTTAGAAGAATGAAAAGCAAAGTTCCCTTCAACTTGTTGGCTCACTAATTGATAGGTAAACTGTTTTAGTTCCTTCTTAGCCTGTTTTGCATCCAAAAATGTGTTTGATTCTCCAAGAAAAAATGTTCTACATACAGCTAGATATAGCATCTTGAATCACACACCTGCCTCTCAACATGCCCTGACTGCAGGGATAAACTCACTTTTCTTCTGCCTGGTGTACAGTGAATAATTATTTTCCACAAAAAGTCTGGTGTCCCCAGTTTTTTAACCTTTTCCTTACTTCCACAACTTTGTCAGGAGCAGCTCTAGTTGCTGGCATGTCTACATCTTTAGTAATATAGGTTTTGGTTTATTTTTCATGGCCAATTTTGGCGCATACACATGGTATGTCCTTTCAATTAACAAATTCTGCTGTGGAATACCAGTCCAATTACTTATCTACACTTTCATAAAATGAATGCAATCTATTGCTTCTAGTTTCTCTGGTACAGCAGCCCCCCAAAAATTCCAGGTTTTCTCTACATGGTCTCCCTTTCAGTTGGACATTTTTTGAAACATTTCTTGAGAAGACATATTCATCCAGTCTTTCCTTTATTTCAATTTCTGCAGTTTTATCGGCTTATTTGAACAGCTACTAAAGCTTACTTTATTTTTCCAGCATGTTATCTTTTGATTGGATATAATCCTTTAGTGTCTCACACAGTTTAAACACTTCTGAGATCATCTGATTTATTTTTCCTTTAAATTACTGGAAGCCATCTCACGTATCAAAGATGAAACCTGAACTGCTTTTTGCTGGACATCTACAAGGCTCTTCCACACCAGAGTTTTCTCTTCTCCTCCTCTAGTTCATTGTTTTATACTATCTCCATATGCCTTCTTTGCGGACACCCAGGCATGGTAGTGAGTATCGAGCATGTGAATTTTACCTAAGCTGTTAGTTTTTACTTGCTTCAGCTTTTCACAATGCCCATGCTTTAATCAATCTACTTTTCACAGGCAGCCATCCCCTTAGTCTTTATTTTGTCTTGTCTTTAATTGGAAAAAAATTGTTGACATATTTGTAAAATGTTTGCCTGTATACAAAAGCTATGACAACTAATGGCGCTGACAGGGTTTGAATCCCACCCTGCAAACCAGTTACATGAGGAACAGTGGCAAACACTGCCACCAAATATAAAAAAGGGACCCATCTCACTTCAGAGGTATTGTCTTTCGAGCCAGACTGTTGGTACCCAGCAGGTTATAATACTCACAAGTCTAACTAGTCATTTCACAAAATGCAACCTGGCCCCCAAGGGTATAAAGGGCATATGGACTACTGTTATGGGAATGAGTTTTCAGTTTCAGATTAGACTTCACATGTGCCACCTTCATACAGACGTCACTGATCTAGCACTCCAGGACTCTCTCACCCTTCTCTCTCTCTGTCTTCCATAGCCCCTTACCCATGAAGAGTGCCTTTAAAACAAGGTATTATTCTTACTTAAACTCATACAGGCAATACCTGGGGAAGTTTATTGAACAAAATAAGTGCTTTCACCCACTCTCCATACTGGGCATCATCAGAGTACATTTTAATTAAAAAAAGGCCTTCTTAAATAGTAAAAAACACACACACACACACACACACACAACACCCTTTCATTAAAACCGATGAAAAGCATAAGTCAATTATGTATGCAAATACCTTGTTAAAAAGAAATGGATTAAATAACCTGTAGTAATATTAAATATATACATATAAATATTGAACACTAATATTTAAATAACCATATTTACATAGCATGTAATAATGTGAAACCTGTAATAAATAATTAATAAATTACTATAAAAATGTATACAATGTATAAAATAATGGCCCCTTATGAAATTCATTAAATACACTGTGGTTTGTACTTTAGTATACTAGAAATAGAAATATGCTCATTAATTCCTGGTGAATCGGAAGCATCCAGTCTTAGTTGCCACAGGCATTCTTTGCTTCCAATAAGGTCTTTTGATCACCTCCTTTTGTATTATTAGGAACTCTATCAATCACAAAAAATAGGATGTTTTAAAATTAATACACTTCTGGCTATGAAGGTATAATGAACTCACTGACATCTCGTTTTTAATATCCCTTACAAGTTCCAATATCCGTAGTCTAAGTTTTATGATAGTCTTCCCAATGTAATAAGTTGGACAACTTACACATGTAGCAATATACACAACCATCTTAGTGTTGCAATTACAATATCCAGGGCATCTAATGGCTCTTCTGTAATTTTGGACTGCAACATAAGGCCCATCATTTATAAATGTACATGTGCTACATGTTCCGCATTTACTCATTTTAGACATTTTATAAATGTTGGTGTTAATATCCACCTCCATTAGTTTCTTCAAATTTGTGCCTCTACTATAAGTTATCTCAGGATACAGACAGAATAGCTTGCGACAGTCAATGTCTGTGGGCAGTTAGTTATCATTAGGTATAAGAGAGAAATGTGGTTGTTGGTAGAGCTGGTCTAGTGGGAGTGTTGACTAACTCTGTTGAGCTTATTTCAGAAAGTATTTATCTAGTTTAAGTGTCCAAGAAACCAAAGGTTTCCACATTTCCTTACATTATGTATATCATATTTTTCCAGAAGATATTAAGACTATTAACGAAAAGTTATGTACAACATCCAGACCTGTGTTTTTCTCTACAGAAGCCTTTCTTAAACTTCTCAGTTTCACTGCTACTTAATTCCATTCATCCTATATTTTATTAATCTGTTTAACACCTTTATTATGCCCAATAGAATCTTTGTACCTATATAGCCAATGTATTGATTTCTTCTATTCTGGATGGCATTACTACGGTTTTCTTTCCCATTTCCCTATAAAATTTGTTTTGGGTCATGAATGGCCTACTTGTTTTGTGCCTTTTCCTTATATTACTCTGTATACCTTCAAAGTTGTTTTGCTTGTGCTGATATTTTTACTTTTTTCCCTCTAAAATGGTATAAAATAAATCTTGAGATGCTTTAATATTGTGTGCTGTTTTAATACATCTGTTAATCTAAAACTATTTGATGATCAACCCCTTTTCTATATTCTTCTAATAATGTTACGTTTTAATTTTTCTTGTTTACAGTCCTTTCTATTCGATGATTCTTTTATAGTGTCATTTTTCTCATTTGCATCATTTCTTTTTTCCTGCATTTTTCTGTTATGAGCTTACCTGCACACATTGTGTACACTAGTTATTTCTATTCCATTACAAGGAACTTTCTTAATGGCTCCACTTACTGTGTTCATCTGTAGTACCAATGTTTTATATATTTTTATACCCTTTATCTGCCTTCTGTCAATATACCTATACATTTCTATTACATCAAACAGTTCTACATGATGGCTAAATGGGAAGAGCTCTGCTTAGCCCAGGGGGGAGACTTCAGTTCTAACTTCTGGTAACTGTCTGTGTGGTGTCTGCGTGGATGTTCGCCGGGGATCACTTTCCTACCATTGTTGAAAGACATGCCAGTCCATCAGCTTACTAAAGTGTTCTTATATATATTCTGTTAATCCTTGCTTCTGTGAGATGGGTCATGGCCAAAAAGGGTCTCTGACCAGCCCTCTTCCTCAATTAACAAATGTTAAATACATACATGCCCTTAGATCATTCTTTTCTGGGCTAAAAATGCCTCATTTTTCCCTTTTCCTGCTCTTTCCCAACTTTGCATTCCTACATGGACTTTAATCAATTCTCTTGATGGAAGTTCGGAGATTTTGTGTTGCAGTATACCTTTAGTAATAATGTTCTGCTGCGTCTCTCATACCCTTTTCTGATGAATTGTTGTTGCAGCAGGTTATCCACACTGTGTCATTCATTTCTCAGTTTGTCTATCACCTTAGTTTAAATTTGTTGCTTACCCCATCACTGAACTCCTTGACATTTTTGTGGCATTACTCTGGTCAATATAATATAGGTTCATAGGTAGGTACTAGGCTATCAGCCCAAGGGCTTAAGTAAGCCTAGCCAACAAGGTTCCCTGGCTAATGCCACCCAAGAAAGTTATTTTTCTGTGCCCCTGGCGAGTAGAGCCACAGAAGTGATCCCTGGGGTGTATTTCCTATTTCCCATCCACTCATCAAGATTTTTCTTGAAGAGTGCTAATGAGGAACTTTGTTTGACATAGATGGCTAGTTTGTTCCCCGAGTATGGGAAGTCTTTGGGACAGGAATATATCCCTCCAGTATGTCCTGTTTATTGTGGTGACAAGGTTTAGGTGCCTAGAGCATGTAGCTTGGAGGGATTGGGATTTCTTTAGGTGTAGCATGTCCAACAGCTCTGGGTTTGACATAGCTTTATATGATAGGCAGAGATCACCTCGGAGTAGGCGATATGCTACGGAGTAAAGCTGGAGTTTTTTGAGATGGTCAGTGTAGGGCATCTGTTTGAGGCCAGTACTCCTCTTTGTGAGGTACTTCTGTAGCCTTTCCAGCTGCTGCAATGTCTTGTGAGGTACATTCCAAAAGGGGCGTTGTACCCTATAATGGGTCTAATGAGTGTCGAGTAGAGGGGAAAAATGACCTCTTTTTTTCCTGGATGATAACCCTTTTGTGATGAGGTGTGCCACGTAGAAAGATTTCCTGACTACTGTGGTGATGTGATTATCAAAGGAGAGACTAGTGTTCAACTGGGTCCCAAGGTCTCTCACACATTTGGCGTTAAGTAGACTGCTGCCTATGTGGTAGTTCATGGGTACTGAGTTTTTACCAAAGGGGATGACAGTGCACTTTTTGGCATTGAGCTTGAAGCCATGGCTCTGACACCTGGCATCTGTCTCAGTGAGGCCCTTCTGTAGGATGTCCATATCATTTGGGGACTCTACTATGGCTCCTAGTTTGCAGTCATCTGCAAACTTGGTTAGCCAAAGGCCTTCTGTGTTAGCCTGTACTTCAGAGAAGTAGATACTAAATAGGAGAGGTCCTAGGACTGAACCCTGTGGTGCTTCACTTGTCACTGGTTTGAAGTCAGATTTTGAGTCTGCAACTTTTACAGTGTGAGTTCTGTCAGTGAGCCTGTTGGCAACCCATCTTGTGATGCAGGGATATATACCTAGTTTAGTGAGTTTAGCTATAATTCCAGAATGGGGGATGGCGTTGAAAGCCTTGGTGAGGTCAAGATAGGGTATGTGAACCACCTTACCCTCATCTACGGCTTTGGTGACTGCCTCAAAGAAGTAGATCAGGTTCAGGAGGCATGATCTGCCTTTCACAAACCTGAACTGGGTGGGGTCCAGAGTTTGGAGGTTACCAATGTCTGTTTATGAGTTCCATGATGATACGTTCCATCGCTTTACAGACCAGGCTCATCAGGCTAATAGGGCGATAGTTCCCGGGACCAGTGGTGCCTCCCCCTTTGTGGCGTGGGATAAATTTTGCTGTGCCCCATTCAGTGAGCACAAAGCCTGACATGAGGCTATAATTGAACATGGTGCTTAGGTGGGGAGCCAGTTCTTTCTGAAGTTTGTGTAAAACGCAGCCTGGGATGTTGCCTGGTCCCATGGATGCTGTGTTTCTGGCTTTAGAGAGTGCAGCTTTTACCTGCATAGTTGTGATTACAGGGACTCTGCATTCTTCCTGTATAGATATGGGCCTTTAGGGGGTGAGAGGGGGGTAAAGTTAGCACTGAACCTATCTTCCAGGTTATTGACAATATCAGTTGGTTCTGTAATTTTCATGTCGTTGTGCAGTAACACAGAGCAGAGATCTGGGTGTTGCCACTGAGATTCTTGACATTGCTATAGAATGTTTTGTGGTTGCCCCTAGAATCAGTGGTGATTTTGTTTTTGTAGCTAGCTTTGGAGGATCTTATAAGGGATCTCAGCTTCTTACTGAGGCTGACCAGGGAGCTCCTCCAATCATGGGATTTTACTCTCTTTTGCAACAGTTTCTTCCTTCTGTTGTAGAGTGTGTTTGTGGCAGGGGACCACCAGATTGGCTTCCTTTTTTTGGAGGATAGTGTCTTGGTTCTGTTTGGGATAGCATGATCCATGCACTCGTGTAAGTGCTTATAGAGTGCATTTGTGCAGGATTCAGCAGTCGTAACTGTATTGTCCATCTGCATGGGTGTCATGAAGTTCGCCACTTCTGTCTTAAGAAGCATGAAGTCGACTTTGGAGAAATGTTTTTCCATGGTTTCCTTAATGGGGGGTGGGGGCGGGATATGGATATCTAGGGTGGTTAGCTTATGGTCAGATCTGACCAACGAGGGGTTGACTTCAGGTGTGGAACACCGGTCACTCATGTTGGTAATGACTAGGTCTAGGATATTGTTGCCCCTGGTGGGGGTGTGGATAAGTTGACCCAGGGTATTCGAATTTATGAATTCCAGAAAGCGTTGAGTGAAGGAATTGGTACATGAGTAGTTTTCCCAGTTAATGGTGTGGTAGTTGAAATTGCCCATTATTAGGGTGTTTGGTTGAACCCTAATATTTTCCAGTATATCAAGAAAAGAGGAGTGGGAATCCTGGGGCATGGTGGGAGATCTGTTGCAAGCTACAATTTGGATTGCAGTTTTGCCCAGAGTTAGTTGCACTTGGATAACCTCGGATACATTATGCTGAGCAACTAGCCTGGAGGTGTGGATATCCTTAAAGAATATGGACACACCTCCGCCTTTGGTGTTTCGGTCCAGGTTAGGTGGCCGAAAAGTGTGGAATGAGTTATAGCACAAGACATTTACCATATCTGAATGTCTTTTTCCTTTCTGTGACTGTTGAGAATTATCCATCTTTCAGAACTGCAAATACTTGTAAGTGCATCTATATGCATCTGTAAAAGAGTACATACTTGCAATAATTTTTTTTACATATTTCTACTTTCTGTTTTACTTACAATTATTATATCACAGTGCGGTCTGGATTATGGCTGTAAATAGTCATGTTTGGTCAGCTCCCCCACAGTTAACAAAGGGGATGAATAGATATGCTAGTCAGTTTTTCAGTGTACATTGTAACAAATTTGCATGAAATTGTGCATAACTTTTCTTAAAGGGTCCTGCATCATCCTCCCATCACATTTCAGACTTTTGGTCAGGAAAACCTCACTTAGCCAAGGTACCTGCTGGTCTGCCCTCTTTCTTCCCCAGTACAACCGTAAAACAAATTATTTAATTTGTGTGTCAGTACCCAGCTTCTCCTATTCAGAGCTGCAAAGCACTCAGAGCGGATCCTGACAGCCAATAGCTGTAATACTAAGAAACAATCTTAGACAGAACACTTGCCAAACACAGAACACACACATACTCACTTCTATCCACATGTGAACCTCTTTGAAATTTAGACAGCTGCCAATTCACCTAAATGCATACATTTGAGATGTGGGACAAAAACCACAGGACCTAGTAAAGTCTACTATGAAACAGAAAGGAGAACAAGCAGACTACAAACAAAAAACATACCAATCAGGAAAAAAATTCAAGATTTTATTTATTCATTTTGTGTACAATATCTAGTTGATAAGCATTTCAATACTTTAACATGAACGAATGTCTTCTGTACCTTATTTGTATGGGGCAAAAGTAGACTGCTTGAAGGATACTGAAAAATAAAGAATTTGTTTAAGGTTGTACCAGGACAGAAAGAAGGCAGAGCAACAGGTACCTTGGCTGAGTAAGGTTTTCCAAATGCACAAAGCAAATATTTTGCTGTAAAAATGTAGCATATAAAAGGGTTCAGCTGGTGAGTTTTCAGTTACTGGTTAACAGAAAAGTTATATATGAATGAAAGAAAACCTGACACCTCTAACCGACAGCATATATAAAAGAAGAGATTTTTGTATCTAAGAAATTTCTACAGCCTAAATAAACAAGTGAAGGCGTATACAAGCCTTTCACATGAGACAAAACTACAAATGACAGTTGCGCCATTAAAAAGATTCTCAGACAAGGTGGACATCCAGAGACTACTGTAACTGAATGGAGAGAATAGCCTGAATAAATAAAATGCCACAATGTGAGAAGGGTGAGCTTTAGTACAATATCTGGCAAGTACAGTTGGTGCAGCAAGTAAAGTTACAGCAGTACGAATTAACAATAAATAAATAATTCTACTTAAGAGTGATGGAAATACATTAATGATGCACATTAGATTTACTTTTTAACCAAGTGGCCCTGGCTAATTGTATTACACAGTTGACATAAGTTTGCGGTCAGCTGCATAAAGCAAACACCAACTTACCAGTCTGCCTTTTTCAAGCAGTCTACTTTTGCCCCTGAAGAAATAAGATACAAAAGACAGTCCCTTTTACCCATGGAGGCAGCTTCATGGAGTGGTCGCTTATAATCTGCATTGCACAATTCTATATCCATGCCAACGTCCTCAACAAGAAATGCTAAGATGCGCAGATGCCCGTGCCTTGCTGCATAATGTAGCAAAGTATCACCAGATTTCCCAAAATGTTGTTTTCTAACTAAAGCTTTAAATGCAGGTGTTTTGTTTTCTAGTTTTGCTTTCAGAAGGCTATAATTTCCTTCGTGGGTCAAATGGAGTAGGTGTCTTAGCTGTGATTCTTCATCCATCACATTTGAATTACAGCACAAGCTATTTCCTCGTATAGTAAGCCATCATGATAAATTATGCATACTTGGAGAAGACTAGAAAGCAAATACTTATGTCTGTTTGTCTTTCGGCTTTTTCCCTGTTAGGGGTCGCCACAGTGGAACTCCGGTCCGCTAATGATTAGCAGTTGGATTTTATGATGTCGATTTGCCAGGCCGACGCCCAACCTTCAACGAAGGCACGCCCATTTAGGAAATGGAAATTAAACGTGGGGCATAGACCGCTCAGATATTCCAAGTTAAACCGTCCTCAACAAGTGTTTAACGCAGACTATGTATTTTCGTCCATTAAAATGTGCTTTGATGTGAACAATTCGGAAATTTCTGAATTATCAGGTCAAAACTTTACAGCACACTAAACCTAACACTACTACATCGAAGCGTACAAGTACTATTTATGTAAGCTTCCCACACAGTATTTCTTAACAGGTCGACTACAAGCACACCATGAGAAAAAACGTAAGGCGTAGTATTGCCTTACTACGTAAAAGTATGTTTACGCAAGTTGGGTTGGAACGGGTTAACAGAAAACCAAGGGATAACATTCAACTGAACACAACAGTGACTGTCTGGGCGTGTCTTCTGACTTTGACCGTCTTCTGTGCATCTGTGTTTTAATTCTGAATAAAGTGTAGAAGAATGAAATAGGTAATAGTGTTGGAGATGTTTTTTGAAGGATGATGTCATTATATTTTGAGGTAAGGTTCTTTATTTGTGATATCGTGGATGTTAATTGTGGTGTGTCTAAGTATTTAGGAGAATAGGGTTGCCACCTTTTCAAACATTTTTGGTACAAATTTATTTATTTTTAATTTATTTTACATTTGTTGACCGGGCTAGTCTAACTGGAATACAAATCCATTTTCAGTAGAGGCCCGGGGAGAAATGCTCCAACACAAACACAATATGTATAATAAAAAGTTGTCACAATTCAGAGAAGTATAAAGTAGTTGAAAAGTTCTGAACAGTTACAGCCGTATAGGCTTGATGCAGTTGTCATTACAAGAGTACATAGCTCATGATGAGGAGATATGAAAAGCAAAAATAAAATACAAAACAGTTGTTTACTTATGGAAACAGAAAAAAAGATGTTTATTTATACAAATGATGCAGTGAAATACAAGGTTTATAGGAGACAGCAAGAGGATGTCATTAGTTAGAACATAATAATATTAGATGCAGAGAGCACATAGGAAATCGAATAAAGAAGAAAGACCGTTAGTCAGGGTTAGTATAAGGGCATAACCAATGAGTACTGAGAAATAGTTTTAGTTTCTGTTTAAAAAGTGTTATAGATGTCAGGGATAGGAGTTCAGAGGGAAGCATGTTCCAGTGTTTGCCTACAGAGTTAGAGAACAAAGAATCTCCAGCTGAGTTATTGGATCTGCTAGTGGTGATAAGTAGCTTATTAGAAGAGCGTAAGTTCTTAAGATTGTTTTAGGGGGTAATGAGAGTAGTTAGTACAGGAGTATAGGTGGGGTAGTGCAGGCTCTTATGGATAATAGCAAGCTGGTGAAATAGTAACTGGTTTTGGAACTCTAGCCATCCTAATTGTTTTAGGTTGTTGCAATGATGTGTTCTAAAAGGAGAACCAGTGGCAAATCTAGCAGTACTATGATAGGGGGTAGCAAGTCTGTTGAGGTTGTTTTTTGAGAGATTGGGATATATATGGGTGAAGCATATAGTAGGATAGAGATTAAATGAGTTCTAGCTATAGCGGTTTTGGCTGTAGGAGTAAGAAAGGGTTTGATTCTATAAAGGGATCCCAGTTTCTTATTTACTTTTTTATAGTGATGTTAATATGAGTATCGAAGTTTAGGTTATTATCTATGGTTATTCCAAGAAGTTTAGTGGCTGGGTCAGGAGATATAAGAGTGAAGTGAAGAGGGGTTGACCTGTGAGTAGGAGTAAAAAGTAGCAGTTTAGTTTATTTAGGGTTAAGTAGGAGGCATCGGCTTAAAAACCATTGCTCAACTGTATTGAATGCTTTTTGTGTAAGGGACTGTAGCTCGGAAGGAGTATTAGCTGAGCAAATAATGGTGGAGTCGTCTGCATATTGAATGCAGGTTGCATGAGGAATTGCTAGGTGGAGGTCATTAATGAAAATGGAAAATAGCAGTGGGCCTAATGTCAGATTTTGCAGGGCGAAACATACCCACTGCCAGTACAAAGGGCAGAACTTCACTTTTTTGCCTAAATAAAAGCTTGTAGTATTTTAGTTGCTTATTCTGTTTCTTATAATATTTCTGTATTTCAGATACAGAATAACTGTTTTATGCAACTATTTCATAAAATATAGGAAATAATTTTGTCCTAAAATCTCAGGACATTTGCCATTTTTACAATTGTTTTGCAGGACACAACTGCCCAAAGAGGGACTGTCCCTCGCAAAGTGGGACGAGTGGTAACCCTATAGGAGAACAATCCCAGCGTTTAAAATTTGGGTCCACAGTAAAGCTGACCAATGCCACTCCTACTTTTCACGTCACTCACTTTCCTCACCCACAGTGTCATTTTTCTTTTCAGCATCCTGTATAGTTTCAATCCCAATCCTATATTTTCTCCTAGTTTCAACTACAGCTTAGTTTTATGGTCCTGTCTCAGACTGTTGAATTTTTTGTCTCATATTTTCGGCCTGTTAGTGGTAAACTAATGCAAAACCTGCTATTCTATCAACTTTCTAAGTTTGCAAGATCAGTATTTAAAAATGTCCTGATTTCTTACTTTAAAATGCTGAGAGGTACGGCAGGGTTCCTTCACTGCTTTGCAAGTAATCGCTACAATGATAATTTAGTTTTAGTGCGATCGTTCATTGTGGTTAATTTCTAGAGTAGCCACAATGAACGACCATTGTAAAAAAAAAACATTTGGGTTACTGTCCAGAGCAGTTGTTCCCTGCTTTATTGTAGACATTTTTTTTATTTCTTGCTTTGAGTTTGTACAAGTAGTCTTGTGTTAGTTATAAGTTACAAACGTAGTTGTAAAGTTAGTTATCTGAATTAAATTATGTCTAGTAAAATGCAGCCATTAGTAGATGACCTTGCAGTTCAGTTGTACGAAGTGCAAGCTGTGAAATTTGGTAGCTATCTGCTCAAAAGTGGGATTACCTCCCCTGTTTATTTTGATCTACAAGTGATTATTTTATTTTCTGAAGGATATGTAGTCTGGACCTCAAATGCCTGCCATTTAGTTATTGTCAATACTTATTGATTTGTCACAAAAAGCATTTCAGAAAACTGCAAATTTTCTGAGGAACAGACTCAGTCGAAAATCTGGACAGTTGAGAGGCATTGTCAACTTGCACGAGCCGATCCCAAGGCTTACCTAGCAAGATTAGATGCTCACATTATCCAGAGATGTTTTTTTTTTTTTTCTTACAGTTTATAAATGTTCCCCCTGCCTATGTCAGTAGTGCAGCTAGGGTGGGTGGACAGGGAAAACGCAATCATCCGATCTTGATCTTTTTTAATGCAATATCGGCTTTTAAACGCCGGCAGTATATTTGCGGTAAAACCTGAGCGCTGTTGCGCTCTGTCTGTGGTCTAAACTGTAGCATCTGCTTGTTGCACTGTAACAAGCAGTTTGCTAGAGTTAAAAGTTAGAAGAAAAAAAACGTTTTTAATGCAAAACAGCTGCCTTAGTTTCCTGCTGCAATTTATTTACCTGAAAATCAATGCTAGGTGACTACACAGTTATTCCAGTGTTGGTGAGCATCTCGGATGAAGCACACGTTATGAGAAAGTGGAACAGACTCAAAATGTGTGCTGGAAATGTGAACAGTTGAGGCATGGCATCGTCTAATTGGAAGACCCAATTTCAGTGCTTACTCGGTGAGACAAGATTCCCCCGGTCCCCAGTGATGTATTTTTTTTAGTTTTGTTTCATAAATTGTATAAATGTTTCCCCTGCCTGTGCCAGGGCCATAGCTATGCTGGGTGGAGAGGGAAAAACAGAATAACCGCACAATAATCTTTCTTTAATACAATACCGGCTTTTGAAAGCTGTTATTACATTTGCGGTTAAAGGATTTGCAGTTAAACGTACAAACGCACTACACAGGCAAGCTTGTACTTAGGATCAAGGCATTCCATCTCACGGATGTTATGCTTGCTTACACTTTTAATCTGTATTCAGACAGGCTGAACCGGCAACTGGTCCATTCTGATCAGTGTTCTTCCCTGGTTAACAAATATAAATAAAATAAATAAATAAACCATAAATATCTTCATTTTTATGTAGTTACTATTTTTTTGTAAAGTTACTTTATGTGTGTATGTATATAAATGTATGCGTACACATGGGTTTTCCCATCATTGGATCCACTTTGGATACTTTTCCTCCAATTGATCTATCCAATTTTCATTTTAGACTTATTTCTGCCGTTATTTCCTTATGCACTATTCAGGTGCTCGCATTTCATTTGATTTCATCTAAAGACTTGTTTGTGCATTCTAGTGTGAGACATTCAAATACATAAGACCTGCCTATAAGTTTACTTCCTGCTAATTTGTGTGACCTTGAAACTATTATATTTATAGTAATGGAGAATTGGGTGCACAGCACCCTTGTCAAGGAGTGCAATGAAGAGTTGCATGCACAGCACCCATGTCAGGGAGTGCAGTGAAGACTTGAGTGCACAACACCCATGTCAGGGAGTGCAATGGAGAGTTACCCACATCAGGGAATGCAGGGGGAAACTTCATACTGATCACAAATATATGAGTTGAGCAACTGCCAGTTAGTAGGACAAACTTGAGTATTTGACGTTTGCTTGTATAAAATCTTATTTCTGTTATTTCTGTTTGTAACCTTTTAGTAAAGCTGCATGAGAAATCATCCCATAGTGATTGTGAACTACTTTCTTGCAAGGCTCATTGTTTGGACCACTCTTATTCAGTATTTACTTCTCTGACATACAGACAAAAACAAGATCCATGGCTAGCCAGGTTTGTAGATGACTGCAAACTGGGAATCATTGTTAAATCCCCCTCTGATATAGAAATCCTTCAGCAAGAACTTATAAATGCCTGGTATATTGAACATTGGCTTAAATTAAATACTACAAAATGTAACATTATTGCATTTGGCAGACAAATGACCCCCTAGCATATAGCATTGGCAATCCACTTCAAAATGAAAATGCCACTAGAGATCTGACAACCTGGTTGGGTAATCCTCTCTCTTTCCTTTGACTATCATGTAGCGACAGTTGTCAAGACCACCTATATGGCACAGGTGATCACCGAGATCAGAAAAAAAGAGGTTACTGTCCCCTTGTATTTAGCACTGATTAGACCAATTATAGAAAATAATGCCCAGTTTGAGACATGCCTCAGCAGATATGTTAAAAGTTAGAAAGACACCCGAGGTTCCTAATAAAGGGGATTATAGGCTTAGAGCCCCTAATCTACTTAAAACAATTAGAAGCAGCGCCCCTCTTTTGTGTGTTTAATATGCTTCTCAGTGGAGACCTATACCTCGTCTTCTGAGCAATCAAGGAACATGGTATTCCAGGATCTCTTATACCATCATACACACGCTAGAATAAGACATGTTTTAGAAAATCAATAAAACATGGTAACATGCAGAGTCATTGCTCAGCATTTTCTTCGCCTGTGGAATACACTTACTCTGCAGATAAAGACAAGACCTGGATAATGATATTCATAAATTCACCCTGAGCATGTTTAATATACTCCTCCTCCAGAAGGGAGGTACAAACTAGTATGGGAAATGGCAAGGTGTAATGGTCACAAGACTCAGTTGCCTTGAACTTCCAATGATTTTTACACCCTCTCTCACTAGATCACTAGATCCTTTGGATCAGACCTATTTCCTCACTGCTCTGTTTCTGCAAAATAAAACTGTTTCTCTACTTAATATCTTACTGGTTTTCACCTTACCTGCTAAGCCCTAAATAGTTTTTTAGCTGGCCACTCTGCTGGCAAATACTACTAAATATCTGTCACGCTATTCAGTCTTTATTTACGCAAATAATAAGCCTTAATAATAATCTATACCTCTTTCTGCAATTCATGGACAATGGCTGCTCCCAAAGTATAAATGACTATTTCACTTTTCATGTTAATTTATTGTCATGCATGTGTTATGCATTCATTACTTTTCTTGCACTGCCTTTGCATCTGTTTTGTATTGCAGCACAACTCTTGCACATTTACACTGCTCACCTTTGTGTCTTGTGCCTTTGACTGATGTTATGGTTGAAAAGGTCTTCAGAGCAGATCACTAACTTGCTTAACAATCTTAAATAAATAATTGGCATATGTACTGCTGGGATTTTTAATACAGTGTCTCTATGGAAAATCTTAATGAAGAAGACAGACCCTGTTAAAATTTCATGTTTTGTGGTTTTCAGGTGGTTCCTAACTCCATATAATGCACCCTGTTTTTTGAACTTGTCCAACTGTGACATAAATATAAGACTTAAGAAGTCATCTTGCAGTCTGAGAGAACACCAAGACATTTCCAGGATAAAATTACTCTGATGCACTCTATAAGTCAACAGGAAATTTTAAGTTCAGTTTATATGCACTTTTCTCTACTGTGCAACTATTTCAGCAGCCTCTTCAAAGTACGACCATCACCAAAACATATACACATAGCTACCGTACTGCAAATGTGATAACTACGCATTAAGACTTGGCAAAAGCACACGACATGAAAGTCACACAACAGATTAAGAAATAGAATGTCCACTACTGTATGTTTATTTACTATTTATTTTACATTTTTTTAAGTGAGATAGTCTGACTGGGTCACATAACCCATTTTCAGCGGATGCCTGGCGAAAAAAGCTCCACATTTAGATATCTAGTTTCTAGACTGCAATTTTTACAATAATGTTAGTTAAGACTGACAATAATGTTAGTTAAGACTTGACACAATGCATTTGGGTATATACACAAATAGAATTTTTAAAACAACATAATGTTAATTAAAGCTTTACATACTACATTACAAGCAGATGAAAAAAAGCGGCAAGTTGCTTAGAGTTTTGCTTAAAATTTGTCTTAATTTGTAAAATATTACTTCTAAAATATTACCATGTATTAACAATAGATTAGTTGAGAAGATAATAGTTGATTTACTTAGTATTGTGTTAACATAAGAATAGGTTTTTACTAGATTATATAAAACAGCTTTACTTACAGAAGGGGAAAGATAGCATAGAAGATTTGAGAAGTTATAAATTTAGAGGGGTTTAGAGAGACAGAAAGAAGAATGCAAACTAAGGTTAGGGGGAAGGAAGGAGAATTCTTGGTGAGGGTTTTTAGATCTACGGGGGAAACTGCAGAGAACAAGAAAGGTGGACAGAGGAAGGAGAAAGTAGAGGGGGATTAACCTGGAGTTAAGAATGTGCAGAGCCATGACTTATTTAGGTGCGATTTTAGAAAGGCTTTAAAGAGTGGCAGGCTAGGGGGTTGATCTGGTGTTTGAAGGGAAAGAATTCCATAGTTTAGAAACAAAGTATGAGAAAAGGCACTGACCTGGTCTTTTAAAAGGTTTGGAGGTTTCTAGCAGGTTTTTGTCTTCTGATCTGAGTGATCTGCTAGGTATGAATTGTTTGACAAGCTTATCCAGGACAGGGCAAGCAGTGGGTTTGTAGATTAAGTTGTGTATAGTCGATTGTTGGATGTATGCTAGTTGGTTGAACCAGAGCGGCATGGAAGGCTACAGTAAGCAATCAAAACAGCTGTGAGTAGTGGCAAAATAAAGCCATGACTGTATTTAAACAATAAGAATTGAACAGTGAATGTGAAGGGATGTAAATAAGCAAGGGGATACCAGCTAATGCACTTGGTTGGAGATTAGAGTTGCTAGCAGCCATATACTTATATGCAGATCATGAGCAAAGGACTAAAGGAGCTAATGTAAGAGATAACAGATGCTATATTGTCAGAAATGGGTGAAATATGTGTACTGAGGGTGCCTAAGGACAAGGGAAGATCAAATATGTATGTGTTATCTGTGATAGCTAAGATAAATGGGACCAGTATGGTTTGGAGAAAATGTAGACCAGGAGAGGGGGGGATAAAGACTATAAGGGAAAAAGGAGGGATACAACAGCTAATTGAAAAGGAGCTGGTAGCAGCTGATGGTCAGCTGTCGAGAGACAGAAATAATGCAAAAAAAACTTAGTCTGCCATCTTTAAAGAGAAGAAAGCACAGCTTTAACACTATTGACCCTCCTTTATGGCTACAGCTCACATTCTTCACCAATCAGAATTTCACAAAACCTTGGTGGATTCACACCTTTTTAAGATTTCTGCATAACTGCTCCGTTAACCCTTAGCAGCAGCACACCTTCATGAATATGCAATGTGCGCTGCTGTTATAGCTACGCGGAAATGGACATGGTTCACTCCTTGCAGAAGTAGCACTATTCCTGCACAGAGTTTATTGAATTTGGGGGTTAGTCTTTTAAAATATTCTTCAGTGAGTTTTATTCTCATTTGCTCATGTTTTATTGTTGATCCTTCATTAATTCCCAAATATTTATACACTCCCTCTTATTTAAGTTCTTTTATTTATTTTACTTTTGTTAACAGGGGGTGTCTGAGCCGAAAAGGCCCTTTTTCAGTAGAGAAAAGCTCCACATAGAAACATTACAGATTTTAGTTATCTGGACATGATCAGTATACACACAAATTACAAAAGACATGTTTTTACAGTGGTATGCAACACAGCAGTTACAGTGGAGAGAACAAACAAAAAAATATTAATTTAAAAATAAAGGTAATTAATAGATTTGTGGTGTACAGCTGAAATTTGGAACATAGGTAGAATATATACATAGTACACAGGTACAGTACATACATTGTAGATTAGCCAGTGTTTGTGAGTAAGATTGAAAACTATTATCAAGTACTCTAGGTTTACTATATGTACCTTATCCTCTTTCACTAGCCTGGGGAGAAATTATGGCATTGCCAACTTTGTTTGATATGTTGCCCGATGAGGTCTTCAAAGGAGGCTTTGGATGATGTGTTTTGAATGCTAGTGAGGAGAGAGTTCCATTTTTTAGCCACTGAACTGCTATATAGTGCATCTCCAAAGCTATTGTAGCTGTTGGTGACTTCTAGTAGTAGTTTGCTTGATGATCTAAGAGGCCTTTTGGCTGAGTGATAATGTGCTAGGTTTTTGAGGGCAGGACACTTATTGGGGAGGTAATAGATTGAATGACAGAGGCAGAGCTGATTGTAGGTTAGGAGGTTGGGCAGTCAAGCCAGTGGAGCTGTCTCAAAGCAGTACAGTGATGAATTGTGTATGAGCAATTTGCAGCAAAGCTGGCAATTCTGTTATAGCAGGCTTCCATTTTGCTTAGTTTAGTTTTGTTGAGAATAGAATGGGATATGCATAGAGTAGAATGGGAGATGCATAGAGTAGGGTGGATAGAAGTTGGGAGTGAGCAATAGCTGATCTTTTGTTGTTGGTAAAAAATGGTTTGATACGGTAGAGTGATCCCAGTTTGGCATCTGCTTTTTTAATAGTTAAGTTGAGATGACTATCAAATTTTAGGTGGGAGTCTATGGTTATTCCCAATAGCTTAGCCTGTGCCACTGGAGCGATTGGAGTAGCATTTGTGGAGTAGATAGTGAATTGACTGTTATCAGTGTTTTTGTTAGAACTGGTTATAATCATAAGCTGAGTTTTCTTTGGCTTGAGGATAAGTTGGGCTTTGGTTAGGTAGTTTTCAATGTCAGAGAATGCTAGTTGAGTTGCTTGCAGGGGGGTGGGAATGTTTTGTGCAGCACAGATTAAGGCAGTGTCATCTGCATTCTGAATGATAGATGCATGCTGTGTGGAGGTATGGAGGTCATTTGTGAAGATTGTGAATAGTAGTGGTCTAAAGAGAGAACCCTGTGGGACTCCTATAGTTATGGGCAGCTGAGGAGAGAGAGAATTTTCCCATTTCACAGCTTGGTACCTGTCAATTAAGTAGCTTTGGAACCAGGTAAGAGTGGAATTTGATAGGTGATACTGGTTTAGTTTGTTTAGCAGGATTTGGTGCAAGACTGTGTCAAATGCTTTGGACATATCCAAAAAAAGAATTGACACCTGCAGGCCTTCATTTATGAGACTATTTACTGTGTCTGTGAAGCAGAGGAGGGCTATAGTGTTACTATGGGCAGGTCTGAAACCATGCTGAGTAGGTGACAGGATGTTGCTGTCTAGGAGATATTTTAGCATCTGGGTATGGATGCATTTTTCTAGGATTTTGGCTGGGGGGGGTAAAGCAATGGGCCTGTAGTTATTAAGTTCAGTGGACGTCCCGCCTTTATGTATGGGTGTAACATAGGATAGTTTCCAGAGTTTGGGCACATAGTTTTCAACAATTTATCTGTTTATGAGAGTGGAGACTGGGATAGCAATAGCATCTGCTGTGAGTTTCAAGAAATAGCTGGGGAGTAGGTCGGCTGGTGTTGATGAGGTTTTTAGTTTGGAGAGCATGCTTTTGATTGAAGTGGTGGAAACTGTTTTGAGGGTAAAGCTTGTATTAGTATTATTTGTGTTGGGGGGGATAGGGAGGCCCTTGTGCTGAGTATTTGCAGTGGATGGCAAAAGGAGTCTGAGGGGGCTCTGGTGACTGATCTCCTCAGTGAGGCTCGGACTGACACCTCAGTGGAAGGGGTAGCAGTGTTGCAGCAGCTATCCATTACTCAGGTTTGAGAAATCCGAGCAGTGTTACAGGAGTCTGGGGACATGTTCACTGGGAAACCAGGATGCACCCACCTGGTACAGCACCAAGTGGATAACAGGACCCCGAAGGCTTATTAAGCAGGCGCCTTATAGGGTGCCTGAGAGAGGCAAACAGACTCTGAGGGAAGGAGATACAGGAAATGTTGGAACTAGGAGTAATTCAGGAGTCCAGCAGTGCCTGGGCCTCACCAGTGGTGCTGGTACCAAAGAAAGAAGGCAGCAGCCATTTCTGTGTGGACTACAGGAAATTAAAAAGTCCCACAGAGTCAGATGCTTACCCCATGCCTAGGACAGATGAAGCCCTAGAGCAGCTGGGTGGGGCAAAGTATTTTACCACTTTGGATCTTACCAAGGGTTACTGGCAAGTGCCCTTGACTCCTAGTGCTGGAGAGAGGTCAGTCTTTGTGACTCCTTTTGGCTTATATCAGTTCACAATGATGCTCTTTGGGATGAAAAATGCCCCGGCGACTTTCCAAAGGCTGGTAGATCGTATCCTAACAGGAGCAGGAGATTTTTCTCTTGCTTACCTAGGTGATATTGCCATATACAGACATTCCTGGCAAGAGCACCTTCAGCATGTCAGGGAGGTGCTGGGCAGACTACATGAAGGCAGGGTTGACCATTAATCCCAGCAAATGTCAGGTGGATATGGCAGAGTTCTCCTAAATGGGACATAGAGTGGGGAGTGGTAAGGTCAGGCCAGAACCTGCCAAAGTGGAAGCCATTCTGGCATTGCCTCCCCCTGTTACCAAAAAGCAGGTGAGGGCATTCTTAGGGACAGCAAAGTACTACAGAAAGTCTGTCCTCAATTATAGTACCATAGCTGCTCCCCGACCTGATAAAGAAAAACAAGCCAGATAATGTAGTGTGGACTCTAGCATGTGAACAGGCATTCCAGAAGCTTAAAGGAGGTTTTGGAAGAACCCCTGCGTTAGCCAGTCCAGATTACAGCAAAGAATTTGTTGTGCAGGTGGATGCTTCAAACCATGAGGTGGGTGCTGTACTTAGCCAGCTTTCCTCAGAGGAAGAAGAGCACCCAGTGGTATATATCAGTCATAGGCTGCAACCAAGGGAGGAATGCTATGCAGCTGTAGAAAACAAATGCCTAGCCATAGTGTGGCCACTTCTGAAACTTAAGCCTTTTCTGTATGGAAGGAAATTTACTGTAGTTACAGACCACCGTCCCTTACCATGGCTACATGGAGCCAGCCAGCAAAATTCCAAGTTACTAAGGTGGAGCCTAAGGTTTCAAGTATATGATGTGACAGCAGCACTACAGTGGGGCTAGCGATGCCAATGCAGATGGGCTCTCAAGACAGAGAATGGGGTAAGGTATTCCCAGCTCAACCCTCTCAAGCAGTGTTTCTCAAGGGTCACTTGAAAAACTGGCTTGAGCTTTTGGTGAGGGGAGAAACGAGACACTGCCAACCCAGCTTCTGGAATTTTGTAAAAAAATTCTATGTCATTTGTGAATATTGCTATGATTTATACAGAACTGTATAATATGTACTGAGCTTCAAGAATATAACCACAGCATTCCCTGCTGGGACCTAGAAGAGTAACTTACAAAACTTCAAGGAAAATAAGTGAAATTAAGTGCTTTACGATGTGCTATACAAGTTAGTTTCAATGCAGCAAGAAGACACGATATCTAGAGCTAGAAGTTTTTTCTATTGTCTTGGAGAGAAGTAATTACTAAGTTTAAAATGTAAAGTGTTTTTATTGCTTTATGACTTCCAGTTCTCAGCAAACATCTGAGAGATGTGTATTTCTGACACAGGGATGTTAGTTTCTGTTGGCCTGGGAACTGAAGGCAGGTGACAAAGACTGATGTCATCCAAGCTGACCCAGTAGTAATGTTTGATAGTAATTTAAGAACTTTCTCAGAGAGAGACTTTGTGCATTTTGTATCTTGTCTTGGACCTAGAAACATCCACTCATAATCAGCACTCATCTGCATTTGCCTTGATCTGTAAGTAAGTTATTTAGGGCATAGTATCTTTTAGATATAGATAGGAATGTAGTAAATATTAGTTTAGATGTTTTCTGTATCTATTTGAGACTGTCCTGCAATGTTGTTTTAAAATATGTCCTGTGATTCTGAACTCTGTAGTTACTTTGTTGATTGAGTATTGTCTTTTTCTTTTATTATTTATTATTAAATATATTTAAATCTATCTTTGTGGCTGATATTTGAGTCATACTTAAGCTCTTAGTGTACTTGCATATGTATTTGTTGACACTGTACAGGTCACTCCTAAATAGCATTGCTCTTGGCCAAGCTTACCATATGGATAATAGTAACATTACACATTAGGATTGGTCACCTTTTGTTAAGGGCCTTAAGTAGCTGATAAAGAGGGGTTGGTGGCAGTGATAACTACCTTATAGTATGGGCAGAAGGGGGCATAGCTAATAAACCTGTGCCATCTTTCCCCAGGTGTGTGTGTGTGTGTGTGTGTGTGTGTGTGTGTGTCTGTGTGTGTGTGTGTGTGTGCGCACGCGTGTGTGTTTGTATGTAAATCAAATCTCAAAGTGTGTGTGTGTGTCAGTTACTTGGGCAGGGACAAGAAGCAATTGTTGGACAGAAAGGGTGCTGGGTCTTGGCTGACCCCTCTGAGATCTTAACCATATAGTTGTGCCAGTGGGGAGTCTTATTGGGGATCTGGAGAAAGATGGAGAAACCAGCCCCAAACTTACTGTGTTCTCTGTGTGCTCTTAAGGGAAATTGTACTTTACTGTGTGTGTACTTGTCATCCTCCCATTGTGTACATCTCTCCCTGTTACCAGTGGTGATGGTTGAGGATCATTGATTACTGGGCCAGTGCAGGGGCCTCACACCCTTAATCATTCTGTTGTTGTAATCCATATCCCCAGGGAGTTCAATTCCTTGACAGATACATTGAGCAGATGGCCACTACTACCCCCCCCCATGATACCTCAAGGAGAATTTTCTGAAAACAGGGAAACTGAATTGTAACTGTTTGCCTGCTTGACCACATTTAATTTTTTTCCTTCCTTATTCTATCACCAGGGAAACCCCCAAAGGGTGCTGTTTCCCACAAGTGGTCTCTTGGACTTCTCTATGATTTTACCTGTTTGGTTTGATGATGCCATTCAACTAGAAGGCAAAACTCCAGCAAGCGAAAGCCATCCTTATAACTCCCTTCTGGCCCCAACTGACCTAGCTCTCTTTCATTTTGTCTCGGTTTTGTAGAATCACTTTTTGGGTCCCACAAGAAAGTAGTTGACCCATCCTTCTGGCAAATCTCACCCAGAAATGTACTCCTTGTGACTTACTGCATGGCTTCTCCACTTTCTTTGGTTGCTAGTGATCTTTTCTTTTCTTGGAGTGTGTCCAATATACTTATTTTCCCCAAAAGCCTAGTATGAGAAAAACTGACATGAATAACTGGACATGCTTCTCATTGTAGACTGTCTGCAAGAAATTCGATCCCTTTTCATTCCTGTTCCCCTCACAGATATTCTTTAAACTGAGCTAAGCTATTCTTCTATTAAAGGATATTTGGATTCCATGCCTATGTCTAATTTTCACAAAGACAAAGAAGATTCAATCAACAACTTTTTCTAGTACCGGTTGATTAAGAAAAATGCTGAAACAACTTTCATTGAACCTCAGCGGTAAGTTTATTTTTTTTAAGGTGGGCCCTGCTCTCCCAATGTTTGGGGACACACAGAGCCCCCTAAACTTAAATATACCTACTCAGAGATCACACAACAGTAGACAAAAAAAAAGAAAAGCCCACTGTTGTTTAAGTTCATTTCTCCCAAATTATTTTGATCAATCAGTACTTGATAAAATAATTGTTGATTGACTGACATCTTGCCACAAAGATGCTATTGCTTTAGAGTTGCAAATATGCAAGGCCTTCCTTAGAAGCACTTTTTTTTTGGTTCCCCCCTCCCAATTTGATCAATCAGTACTTGATAAAATAATTGTTGATTGACTGACATCTTGCCACAAAGATGCTGTTGCTTTAGAGTTGCAAATATGCAAGGCCTTCCTTAGAAGCGCTTTTTTTTTTGGTTCCCCCCTCCCAATTTGATCAATCAGTACTTGATAAAATAATTGTTGATTGACTGACATCTTGCCACAAAGATGCTATTGCTTTAGAGTTGCAAATATGCAAGGCCTTCCTTAGAAGCGCTTTTTTTTTTGGTTCCCCCCTCCCAATTTGATCAATCAGTACTTGATAAAATAATTGTTGATTGACTGACATCTTGCCACAAAGATGCTATTGCTTTAGAGTTGCAAATATGCAAGGCCTTCCTTAGAAGCGCTGTTTTTTTTGGTTCCCCCTCCCTACAAATGACTATCAGCTGCTACCAGCTTTTCTCCTTGTTTACTTCGTATACCTGACCCACCATAGCCTCTCCTGGGGTCAACATGCACCACATCTGGGACCAGTAATGTGACTGACTATACCGGTGCAGCATAACTGAACCACATCTCAGACCAGTAATGTGACTGACTGTACGGGTGCAGCATAATACTACTGCCAAGGAGTCTGCCCCAACCCTCCCACCCACTCTGCAGCAGCCTTGCAAGCCTAAGGTATGTGCATGCATGCCACCATCCATGTGAAGTCTGCTGACCAAGGGGTTTACCACTTGCAGGGCTGAGCCTGTTTGGCTCATAGTTCTCTCTCTCTCTCTCTCTCTCTCTCTCTCTCTCTCTCTCTCTCTCTCATGGGTGTCAGACAGCAACACCTTCTTTTTGAGGCCTCAGTTGCATCATTTAATGCTGCCATGGGATATGTACTTTGCTTTGCTAAAATGGAATCAGATTTTCTTTAAGTTTAGTACAGCAGCATTAAAGTTGGTACTTCTTTTCATCCCGCTGTGCATGACCTTTAAACCAGCTATGTCTGTCTAACTGCCTTCACTTGCAAGTCTCTGTCTTGCAGACCCCTGATATTTGTACATTAGGATAGTCTCCTTTTTGAGAGAATTCATACATGAAGGCTTCTGCTCTTTTGCAGGCTGTTTGGGTTTGGTGCATGTCAGGCAAGAAGGTGAGACAGGCCAGCAGGGAAGCTGTCTTGCTGATGAAAGAAGGGTTTATCCTAGGCCTAGGTTCCCCATTGTTTGTATTGACATCATCACATTTTGGCTATGGGGAGAATGGGAGGTCCACCAAGCATGTATTCCTGCCCCCTAGCCTCATGACAGTCCCACTTGCTCATTACATCCATCCTCTCAGTCTGGCATCTGTTCCCATGAAGTCTAGCCTCATGAGGGACTCACTGAGAGATGCATAGTATAGTACCTCCCTGCAGAAAGGGCACCCTATCCTCATTATCTCTCTGTCAGTAACCTGAGGTACTGATCAAACTCAGGTTGCTTGGACTTTAGTCAGGACTTTACCTCTTGACACTGGAGAGACAGAAGACAATTTCCTTTGTAGCCATTACTTCAACTAAAATGTTTTCTGAATCGCACACTCATTTTGCTGTTCCACTTCATCTGTTTTTCCCCCACAGTGATTATTCCATATTCAAAGCTGCAAACGAGTTGTATTTAACTTACAACATACATTTGCTTATAGTCTTTCCATCTAATCCTGGTAAGCACTTGATGCTGTGCATGGATGTGCACGGCCATTAAATATATGATGATAAAATCAAGTCTCTCAGTCATGGGTGTCAGACAGCAACACCTTCTTTTTGAGGCCTCAGTTGCATCATTTAATGCTGCCATGGGATATGTACTTTGCTTTGCTAAAATTGAATCAGATTTTCTTTAAGTTTAGTACAGCAGCATTAAAGTTGGTACTTCTTTTCATCCCGCTGTGCATGACCTTTAAACCAGCTATGTCTGTCTAACTGCCTTCACTTGCAAGTCTCTGTCTTGCAGACCCCTGATATTTGTACATTAGGATAGTCCCACTTACTCATTACATCCATCCTCTCAGTCTGGCATCTGTTCCCATGAAGTCTAGCCTCATGAGGGACTCACTGAGAGATGCATAGTATAGTACCTCCCTGCAGAAAGGGCACCCTATCCTCATTATCTCTCTGTCAGTAACCTGAGGTACTGATCAAACTCAGGTTGCTTGGACTTTAGTCAGGAATTTACCTCTTGACACTGGAGAGACAGAAGACAATTTCCTTTGTAGCCATTACTTCAACTAAAATGTTTTCTGAATCGCACACTCATTTTGCTGTTCCACTTCATCTGTTTTTCCCCCACAGTGATTATTCCATATTCAAAGCTGCAAACGAGTTGTATTTAACTTACAACATACATTTGCTTATAGTCTTTCCATCTAATCCTGGTAAGCACTTGATGCTGTGCATGGATGTGCACGGCCATTAAATATATGATGATAAAATCAAGTCCATACATAAGGATGCCCAGATTTTTTTTTTCTGCCTAGTTTCTGGCCATACAGTTTCTAAACTTACCCCTGTCAGATGGCAGATTGTATAAAATGTTATCTTAGTTGCTAAGGCGGCATAGCGGGATAAAGCCCTGATTACATCCCAGCTGACCCAGGTTCAGTTAGTGGCTGGGGTGACTGCTGGAGGGGCAGGAAGGATGTACATGCCCATCTAGGTGATGTGGGATGGTTGCATGGGTGCTGCTGTCAGTGATCTCTGGTGCAAACTGGAGATGCTGACATAGACAGCGTAGCCCAAAAAGGAAGTAGGGAGGGCGCAGCACTGCAGAGGTTTGCTGAAATGCCACACATTGCCATTGCAAACCCACCCATCAGACATACCAAGTAAACTAGTGGGTGGGAGAAATGGCTAAGATATAAAAGTAACCCCTAACAGAAAAGTGATAGTCAGACACCCTGGAGACCTTAGGCTCCATGACCATTCCCCAGCTGAACCAAGTAGCCAGGAGAGTTAAAGAGAGCTGGTAAACTTAGTGTGGATAAAGTGCAGGGGTAGCAGACCATAGGGTGATGCAGGGAAGCAATAAAGTGCTCAAACAATGTTGTGGTCTGAAGTAAGCCAAGCCATTGCAACAAGTAAGTAAGGCGCATTCAGCTTTAGCTGCCACAGTTGCCTTTTACAGAAATGCAGCCACTGATGATATTTGTGCAGCAGCTCACTCAAGTGTCATTACAAAGCATTGTACACTAGATCTCATTTTCAAATCCAGATTTACCTCCAGGGTTAACATTATAAGAATTTTTTTCTGATAAGGGTCCAACCAATAGGAAAAGTTAGACTTTGTCCTACAATGTACAGAGAATGGGCCCATTCTTATCAGATATGGAAGGTAGGTATTTACCATAGCAATGTATCCATAACAGTGGGTCCATCCTTGGTAGTGATCCCTCTCACCTTCCCCCACCTTGGCTGAGAAGGTCTCTTGTGTCTTATGTTTTTTTTCTTTTCTTTAACACAACTAACCTCAAATCTACAGAGGGAGAGTGGCATGGTGCATCGTGGGATATAGAGGGAGGTACTTTGCAATCTGGGAAAATCTGGCTTGCCAAAACGTTTTAATACCTTCAGCTCTGGTTCTACAAATTTCTGATGATGGATTCACTCGTACTGCTCTTTATTGTCTTGCCATCTCACATCCTTTTCTCAAATGCTGGTGGCTTCTTTGTTTCCATTTATGTACTGTTTGTCAGGAGGGCAGGCATTTGGAAGATGAGGGAGCAGGTAATGGGTCAGGATTTGTTTTGTTTTTTTCCTTAGACTAAACTCTCGAGATCATTATCCATGTCATACATTTGCTTTGCTTACCTTCCATAAAGGGTGTCATATCTACTACTCTAACACCAGGTGAATTTCCAGATAACAAAGAGTTGATTTCCAAGCAACAGCATTTTGGCCTCATCAGTTAATGTGTGTGTGCGTTCGTGTGCACGTGCATGTGTGTGTGTGTGTGTGCGCACGTCCATGTGTTTGTGTGCCTGTCTATCTACCTGTGTGTCCAAAGGGTATACAAAGTATACATAACAGGTGTGTGTGTTGGTGACTGGGTAATGATTGAGAATTATGCTCTTGTGTAAAATTGGTAAGGCTGTGGTATTGGTTCGTAGGTTGTTACTAGGCCAACGACCACTATGGCCTTTATAAACCTAGCCATACACCTCAACCCAGTTTTGTCCCCGAGTACCTTGGGGATCTATTAGGAGTGGGGAGTATGTTAGTAAGGCGGTGGCTAAGAGACTAGTGGAGGGAATGTTAATTGAAGAACATTATACTTACTGGCGGACTCTGTCCATCAGAGACATGTGAGCCAGACTGGGGGTGAATTTTTGATTTCCCATCCAATGGTCAAAGTTTTATTTGAAAAGGGTCATGGATGAACTCTGCTTCTCATGGATGGAGAGCCTGTTCCATAACATGGGGATCCTTTGTGTCACAGATCTGTCACTCCAGCATATCTGTTTGTGTCATAAATGAAGTTCAGTTGCTTGATTCTAGTGTTTCTAGTGCTGTTTGTTTCCTGGTTGTATGAAAGACTCTTCAGGGCTGGTTCTGAGGATGCCTTATAAGTCAGGAACCCGTAGGATACAGACTAAGGAGACAGGGCCTTTAGGCAATCTGTGTAGGACAGGGTATTCATGCCCTGGTTTCTCCTGATGAGGAATCTTTGCGGGCTTTCCAACTGTTGCAAGTATCTGGTTGCGTACATGCCAAAGAGGGCATTTTACCCAATGATGGGTCTGATAAGGGCTGAGTAGCATGATACTATAAGTTTCTTGGACCTGGATGCCATACCCTTAACAATAGGTTGGGTAACCAAAAAAAAAAGATTTTCTTAGTATCTTTGCTGTATGTTGGTCAGAGACCAGATTACTGTCTGCATATGGTCCCAGATCCATGACTACCTGATCGACTCTTAGGGATGTTTTATTGATGTAGTAATTAAAATGGGTAGACAGTTTTCCACAGGGAGTTATAGTGTGTTTCTTGATGTTGAGTTTTAAACTGTGGCTTTGGCAGCAGTCATTTGTTTGTTAGACCCTCTTGCAAGATGTTTTGTCATGGGGTGATTTTATGACATCTCCCAGTTTACAGTTGTCTGTGAATTTGGTGAGCCAAAGGCCTTTGACATTAGCCCTGACTACCAGGAAGTAGATACCAAACAGGGGTGGGCCCAGCATGGAGCCCTGAAGTACTCCACTGTTGACCAGTCTCTTGGTGGATGTGGTTTCACCAATCCTGGCTTCTTGGGTCCCATCAGTGAGCCTGCCAGCAATCATGCAAGTTAGTACGGATGTATGCTTAATTTGGAGAGTTCATAGGAGGTTACTAGGCTAATGGCCCTGGGGCCCATTCAGGCCTTTTGAGTCGGTAGTGCATAAGGAGTTAGACTTACGGATATGGAGTATCTGTAGTATGGCAGGGTTCGATATTGCCTTGTAGGTGAAACACTGATCATCCCTGAGCAATCTGTATGATACCGAGTAGAGTGATAGTGATTTGAGCCTGTCTGCATAGGACAGGTGTTGGAGGCCATGCATTCTGTTTGTGAGGTATTTCAGTGGCCTTTCCAGTTGGTGCAGATGTTTGGAGAGGTGCATGACAAACGGGGCATTATACTCAATTATTGGTCTAATGAGGGAGGAGTATAGAAAGGTAATAACCTCCTATTTTCCAGATTCAATCCCTTTACTTATGAGATGAGCCAAGTAAAAGGCTTTTCTGACCACTGCCGCTACATGATGGTCGAATGTGACGTTATCAACCTCACATGCCCAGGTCTCTCACCACAGGTTGTGTGCTTAGGGGTTGCCATTGATGTGGTAATCAGTAGGGGTCATGTTTTTGCACAATGGTATGATGGTACATTTTTTATGCATTTAACTTGACACCATGACTTTGGCACCAGTCATTAGTTGCTGTGAGACCATCTTGCAGTATGTAAACATCATTTGGGGAGTCGATGACAGCACGCAACTTAGTCATCCGCAAATTGGTCAGTCACAGGTATTTTGTCTTTGCCTGGACCACTGAGAAATAGATGCCAAACAATAGAGGTCCCAGTACAGATCCCTGGGGAACTCCACTAGTGACAGGTCTGCTGTCGGAGATGGAGGTGACTATTTTGACTTTGAGGGTCCTGTCGATGAGCAAGTTGGCCACTCACCTGATGAGATAGGGATTTACTCCAAGTTGTGTTAGCTTTTCAATGATGCCTGAGTGGGGGTTTGTGTCAAGAGTCCTTGTTCCAGTCAAGGTAAGCTGTATGCACTGACTTTCTCTCATCCAAGGCCATGGTGACAGTCTCAAATAAGTCAATCAGGTTAAACGGGCAAGATCTGCCCTTGATGAATCCGAACTGGGTGGGGTCAAGTGCTTGGAGAATGCCTATGACCTTGTTTCTGAGATTAATAATAATATGCTGCATGGCTTTACAGATCAGACTTGTCAAACTAATGGGGCGATAGTTTCCAGGGTGAGTAGTGGCACCACCTGTGTGCAAGGGGATGACAATGGCACTTCTCTACTCTGCTGGAATGATGCCTTACAGTGTGGTTGAATAGGGTGCTCAATGGCAAAGCCAATTCTTGTAGGAGATGGAGTAGTACACAGCCTGGGATACTATCAGGTCCCATGGTAGCTGTGTTCTTTGCCTTGCATAGGGCCTGTAACACTTGATCTATGGGGATGTGAGGTGTGGGATAAGTATCAGGGATGTCTAAAGGGCATTTGGGGGGACAGGGGGTTGACGTTTGCACTGAACCTATCTGCTAGCAACTTGGCTAAGTCAACAGGATCAGTGTAAGTGATACTTTTAAGTACTAATTCGGAACAAACCTGGTCTTTGCCATGGAGGTTCCTGACGTAGCTGAAGAACACTTTTTATGGTTTCCCTTTGTTGTGGAGGCTAGTTTAGATTCACAATTGGCCTTGGAGGTTTTGAGTAGTTATGTAATTTGCTTGTTGAGGCTAAGGAGGGAGTTTTTCCAATTTGGAGTTTGTTCCTTTTACCCTTGGACATCAGTTTCTTCCGTTTGTTGTAAAGTCTGTTGTTATAGGATGTCCACCAAACAGGTTTGTGTGTCCTTGAGCAGGTTTTAGTTCTGTTGGGTATGGCCGAGTTCATGCAGTTGTACAGGTGCTTGTATACTGTACTGGTGTCAGCATATTTGTCTGCATCGTCTGGGGAAGGAGGTGTTGTGAAGCTGCAGATACCCTTGCTTAGGAGTTTGTATTTAGCTTTTGAGAACTTTTAGCTTGATTATGGCTGGGGGCGGGGTTTGAGTGCAATAAAAACTTTGAATGAGACAGTCCAATGATTTGATCTCACCAAGGAAGAACATAGTATGGGAGTGGTGCAGCAGTCACCTGTGTTAGTGAGAACCATGTCCAGAATATTTTCTCCCCTTGTGGGGGGATGAGATGAGCTGGTGTAGTGCGTTAAAATTGGTGAAATCAAGAAATCATTGAGGGAGTACATTAGTGCAAGAATAGTTTACCCAGTCTATGGTGGGGTAGTCGAAGTCACCAAGGATCAGGGTGTTAGGAGGTACCTTGATGGAGTCAAGTAGATCCAGGTAAGAGGAGTGGGTGTACTGAGTCATGGAGAAGGGTTTATAGCTAGCTATAACTTGGATGGGTGTCTTGTCAGCTGTCAGGTGTACCTGGAGTAGTTCCAGTGGATCATGCTGGCAAGCTACTCTGAAGGTGTGCCTGTCCTTAATGAAGATAGAGACTCCACCACCCTTAGTCTTCCTGACCTCATTTTGGAGTCGGAATTTGTGGAATGAGGTATAGCCTGGTAAGGCAGGGGTGCTGTCCACAGCCCTGAACCAAGTTTTCCTGACAGCACAGACATCAGCATCTTCTAGTGCAAGGAGGGCCTCCAGTAAGCCCATTTTCAGGTTGTCTCCTAGCGTTAAGCAGCATAACCTTCAATTTGCTTTTCGACAGATCTTTTATGTTGGAAGGTTTGTCTTTGGCACATTGCCTAAAAAGGCACAATGGGGAGGTGAGAGCCTTGGCCAGGATCTGGAAACCCAGTGGTGACAGGTGAAGGTCATCTCTAGAAAATCTCACTTATCAATAATCTCATTTCTCAACAATCACAATTGATCCGAACTTCAAACAAAGCAAATCACTAATAACTGAAAATAAAAAAATAAAATGAAAAAAAAAACAAACTCAGACGAAAAGACAACAATTTTAATGATACACTGGTACAAAAAACACAGACAGTAAGTTCCAAAGACTAAGTGCTTTCACCATAAAAATGGCTTCATCAGAGTAACCGTGGGAAATACGTACACAATTAAATAGCTTAATGGCCTAACAAACTGATCAATCAACTCAGAAAACTAAGAATGACGTAGTCAATTAGTGGTTGCAAATGTTTAAAGGCACAACATCAATAAAAAATAAAGTAATGCAAATGTATATATATGAAAATCCAACCTAAAACAAATGACCTTGATCCTATATAGTTAAAAAATATGTATATATTGTTAAGATGTGTTTAAGAATTATCCTAAATAACACTTGCTTTTTCTTTTAAAATTGGAAGAATGGCAGTGCTATCATTCAAACCTGGGGGGGGGGGGGGGGGGTGACATTAAGCCTAAGTTGCCACCTGGTCTCAAGATTTTCCACTTTTAATTTCAAATCTCCCCCATTCTCATTTCAAGTTACTTTATCAATGACATAAAAGATGAATGTGTTAAAATTAGTACAAGTTGTACTATGCCTGTATAATGCATTGTGAACATTCTTCGTCCTGATAGCCCTTACGTGTTCAGATATTCTTTCCCTGAGCCTCAGTGTGGTTTTGCCCACATATAAACTTGTGCAGCTAGTACATGTTGCTACATATACTAACATACTAGTGTTACAGCTGCACCTGCCCGGGCAACTTAATGTACGGTTGTAACTAGGGATAGACACATAATGGCCGTCATTAATAAACTTACAGGTCCTGCATGTCAGACACTTGTACATTCTAGACGTGTAATTCTTACAAGTGGAATTATCCATAATGTTTTTAACATTCCTCCTCTTACTGAACACTATCCTGGATTTGGAACCAAGTATATTCCTGTGTGTATCCTTGAGACCCAGTTGCCATGCATTAATAGCCAAGACTATTTCTTGGGCAAGATGATTAAATCGTAGAGCCATAGTGGCACTGTTATCATTTTGTTTGTTAATAGACTTCTCTGGTATTCCAGCATGTAAAATGACATGAGCTTAGGAGCCAACCCCCTTGGTTCCGGGGATCTCTTCTGGATCTTCGGCGCCAGAGGTATCTTTGAATCAAGGGAGGGAGGCTATAGAGCTGATGAGGAGAGTGCTGTCTCCTCAGACAGCTCCACTCAGGGAGTTCCAACATTCCTCCCCCTAAGGGACCGGTGTCCATCTCTGCACCACACCATCCACAGACTAGTGAAGACCCTAGAACTCTGGGTACCCCATCGGGTGAACCCCTCTCTTCCAAAACCTCTCCAGAATACCCTTCTGAAGAGGTCCCTTGTAACAGACTGTGCAAGAGGAAACATTTAGACTCCCCAGAGGAGTCAGTCACCTGTGACACAGACCTTGAGACGGAAAGGTCCCCGCGGTTGCCCTCTGAGGATGTCTTCTTTGCAGACATCCTAGAAATACTTTAGCAAAGAGGTGTCTTGAAGCCCATAAACCCTTCTGATGAGTCTGTTTACCTGAAGGCTTTTGGGTCTCACCCTTCAGCCACTTGGGTGTCTTGAGCTTATGGATCTAGTTAATAGAAAGGCATGGGAGTCTCCAGACACAGTGGAACCTGTCCCTCGGAGGCCAAATTAGTTCATCACAACCCCTTCTGATAAAGAATTCCTGACTAAGGGTGTCCCTGTACATGCTGTGGTGGAGGCAGCAGCCACCAAAAAGGAACTTTCTGAAACATCCTCGTCTGTCTGTCCGCCGAACAAGGAGTCTTATACAATGGACAGATATGGGAAGTGCATGTTTTCTTCAGTGACATTTGCACTCAGATCGCTGAATTATTTGATGCATTTTACTAGGCTACAAAGAGATCTCCTGATGGAGCTAGGAGATGCTCTCTAAGGTGCAGTAGCTGCAGGGCTATGAGTAAAGGTTTCCTCTCAGCTCTCCACCTTAAATTCTGTGGTCAATTCCTCCATGAGGCTCATATCTTATTCAGCAGATGGAGCGAGCAGAGCAGCGGGTTCAGGAATTTCCCTAAGGAGGCATTCCTGGATGCGCTTGTGTGACTTTGTGTAACCTTTAAATCTTCCTTTACTAACACCCCTTTCGATGGCTTGACTTTGTTCGGGCCAAAAATTAAGGGGACACTAGCCAGATGTGAGCAAGAAGGCATAACTATCGATGCCATGGGAGTTCATTTTTCCATACCTTGTAGACCTTATCCAAAAGGTCAGAAGGGAGGAAAGATGTGGTTCTGTAAATCCCAGAGACTTTTTCAGGACACGCGTGGTGACTCTTCCTCTAGGGGCAGAGGGGAAAGTATTAATGGAAGACACCATCTATGCAGCAGGGGGGGGGGTCTGCAAAATCAGGGTAACAAGGATTCTTTCCATGATAGGCCCTTTCACTGCTCCTAAAAGGATGCCCATCTGTCCATCTCTGGAGGCAGTTGGGGGTCGATTATCTTTGTACCCACTTGTCTTGTGTTATTTCCAGCCAGGCTTCTGGATACAAAGTATCATATCCAGAGGCTAATCCATACCCTTTTCTCTTTCCATCCCAAACATAAAGAACACCACAGATGTTCCACCCAGTCAAAGGGATCAAGCAACTCTAGAAATTCAAAAGTTGCTAGACAAGAGTCTTATTCAAGATTCTTTTTAGTGCCAAAATGAACAAGGGACTGGATGCCCATTTTGGATCTCATCAAATTAAACAAATCAGTAAAAAAATCCAAGTTCCGGATGGTAACACTGCATTTGATTCTTCCCTTTCTGGGAAAAGACAATTGGATGTGCTCCATAGACCTTCATGATGTGTACTACCACAAAAAGATGGACAGGCCATCCAGAAGTCATCTGCACTTCCAGCTGGGAGCCAGTCATTACCAGTTTTGAGCTCTACCCTTTGGTCTCACTACAGCCCCCCAGAGTGTTCACCAAGTATATGGCAGTAGTCACGGTTTACCTGAGATGTCTAAGATTCAGAGTGTTTCTGTATCTAGACAACTGGCTCCTAGCTGCCACCACCAAGCATCTACTACTGGAAACAAGAGACACCACATTATTTCTCTGCTCTTGCCTAGTTATCGCAATAAATTACAAAAATTCTGCCTTGTTGCCTTCACAATGTACCATGTTTATAGGAGCAGACATAGACATAATAAACATGTTGGCAAAACTTCCTATGGAAAGAGTTTTAGTTCTGAGACAGCAAGTCTCCAACCTTATCTCCAAGATGAGAGTACAGGCGAGAACAGTTTTAAAATGGAGGCAGCAATAAGTTTAGTTCCATTAGCACGCATGCACATGAGAATTCTGCAGTGGCTACTATTCACTCAGTGGTCATTGCAGGAACTACCCATGTCTCACCAAATTCTGTTAACAGAGCCATGCAATAAAGACCTTCACTGGTGGCTTCACTCCACTCGTGTCATCAGGTCAACCCTTGCTTCCTCCACAGCCTGTGGCCACAGTGACCATGGACACCTCCAAGATAGGGTGGGGGTGGGGCATTATCTTGGCAGGACAGTCCAAGGCACTTGGCAGGATCATGAGGCCCATTTGCACATCAGTATCCCAGAGATGAGAGCAGTGGTTTTGACATTGCAGGCACTTCAGGACTCTCTCTCTGGGAACTATTGCAATACAGACAGACATGTTGGTTGTCTGGTACATAGAGAAACAAGGAGGGACCAGGTTTTACCCACTTTGTTGAGAGGCCCTGAGAGTATGGCAGTGGGCAATCTCCTCCAATCGCTGTCTTATGGCAACGCACATCCTGGGGAAGTCCAGCGTGATAGCAGACAAACTCAGCAGAGCAATTCTCATGCCTCACGAGTGGTCCCTAAAACAAGAAGTAGCAGAGATGATCTTCTGCAAATGTGGCGAGCCTTGCTTTGACCTTTTTGCCACATCCATGAATGAAAAATGCAGCAGCTATTTTGCCCTGATACCCCCCTCTGGGGGAGTTACCAAAGGATGCGTTTGTACACAATTGGCCCTCGGGTCTCCTTTATGCCTTCCCTCCTTCTCCTCTGATACCCAAAGTTCTCCAGAAAGCCAACTCCGTGGGAAGCAAGTTGATTCTCATCACCCCATACTGTCCTCATTAGATTTGGTTCCCCTTCTTTTGGCCTCATCTTCAGGAGTAGCCATGGCTTCTGGACCTAGTTCCAGACCTTCTGACTCATACATCTTGAACACTCCACCCTTGCCTTCAAACCCACAGACTGACAGCTTGGCTGCTCCGATTCCAAATATAGCCAGGCTTCCTAACTTTCCTGCTTCTGTGAAACATATCTTGATATATTCCCATAAGGCCTCAACGAAAAAATTTTGTATGTGTAAATGGAAAAGATTTTCTTTCTGGGCATTAAGTAAACACATTGACCCCTTTTCTGCTCCAGTAACTTCTATTCTTGAATTTCTGGTGAAACTATTTAATGAAGGACCAGCTGCAGCTATCATTTGTGAGCAGTTAGCAGCAATATCTAATTTCCATAGTGTCTATATTATTACCTCAAAACTGCATTTCTTTGAACACAGTTTAGCGCTTTTGTTTATTAAATAGAAACTTCTAAAGAATCTGAAGAAGTTTCTGTTTCTGAGATGAAAGTGCTAAATAAATGTTGTTTGTGTGGATTGGATCATGATCTCCTGATTTTTTGGATATTACAGTTAGTGTGGAGCCTTGTTTTCATCATTTTTTCGAACACCTAAATCTCAACACCTAAACAGTGAAATCCAAACAGCAGGCAATGGCCACTTTCGCAAATTTTTTCATAGGGAAAAAATTTGATTGGCCGTTATTGGGAATTTGCCCTGTTTTCCAATGCAGAGCAATCTTGGACTTGGTATATTTAGTTAGGGAGATCTGGGGGGCAAAGCCCCCCATTTGATTAGGGTTTGAAAGTTTGTTTAGCTTTTGGACAGCCAAGCAAATTTTTTCCCTGTGATAAAATTTGTGGAAGTGGCCATTTGTTCTTTTTGGATTTCGCTGTTTAAGTGTCAATGTTTAGGTGTTCAAAGAATGCAGTTTCAAGGTAATAATATAGACTCTTTCCATGCAAGTGATTCAGCCCCATATTTGATGTCTCACAGACTATGCAGAGGCTTCCTGAAGGGCACTACCTGTTAAGACTCCCATAAAAACTCCTCTACCACCATGGTTCCTGAACTTGGTTTTGTCCTGTTTAATTCTTCCCCCCTTTGAACCATGCATCATCAGGCGATCTAAAGTTTTTAACATGGAAAACAAGTATGTTGATTGACATCACTTTTGCTAGAATGGTTTCAGAGCTATGAGTATTATTGATCAACCCACCATATATGCTTTTCCAGAAAGACAGAGTATCTCTTTGAAAAAACGCATCCTTCCTACCAAAAGTATGCTCAGAGTCCAACTTAAATCGGTCCATAGAGCTACCAGTCTTTTTTCCCAACTATGGCAACAAGGAAGTATATATGCTTCCGCAACTGGATGTACACAGGCTTCTACTTACACGGGACAAAAGACTTCAGGAAATCTTATCAATTATTTCTTTCATTTTCAGAAGCAAAGCAACGTGCTCCTTTATCTAAGGTCACACTTTAGAAATGGCTCTCAAATTATATTATCTTTATAAATAATCCTAACAACAAAGTTTTTCCCTATAAGGTCATGGGTCATTCTTTGAGAGCCACGGCAACCTCTTCTGCCTTTTGTGGTAGGCTGCCACTTGATACTATTTGTGCTGCTACAACTTGGGAAAGGCCTCATACCTTTATCACTCATTTCAAAGTAGATTTGGCCTCCAGGGACATGGCCTCCTTTGGGTCTACTGTACTGAAGAATATACTCCCATGAGCCACCCAGGAAATATGGTGCTAGGGATGCTGTCCAATCCAGTAAGAATGAAAGGGAGCCAGGACAACATAACATAAAGAAGTTATATACTTACCATAACATTCCATGTTTGTTGCCCATCTCTCCTTCATTCTTACATCCCACCCTCCTTCTCCCTACCTATGGCTCCTGGAGGACAAAGAGATTATTTCATTTCGTAAGTGTCTCTCTGACCATCTTCATTGTCTTTATAAGATGTTCTGATAATACCTTAGGTACCTGGGGTTATTAGCAAACAAGATCTGGGGAGCTTCACTAGAGCATGATGGGATAGGGATACATCCACGAGCCAGTGGAAGACCTCAAGCTTTATTATACGGCCAAGTAGGAACCGAGGATTGTTTCTGAGCCCATCCAGTAAGAATGAAGGCAGGATGGACAACAAACATGGAATGTTATGCTAAGTACTTAACTTCTTTTTTAGACTTATAACATGGGGATTGAACACTTTTAGATTTTGTTGGTGATCTGGTGATATGCTAGCCAACCCAAGCTAGATAACCAGACACCACCTACCAAGTAGCTTATTGAACTAGGGCTGCTATTATGGAAGGCACACTCTGATGTCATACAGGCCCCTTAGACTGTTGTCATGGTCCCTGGTGTAGTATAGAGTAGGCGAGTTCTGCAACTTATATGGCAGCATTAGTCAACATGACCAGGTCACCTACAGCCAATTTTTACATCGTTGAGTGGCTATCCCTGACATGGCGTGTAGTCTGTGATCAGGGATCTCCTATCTAGAGGATACTGCACATGGCAGTTAATGCCCAAAGCAGTTATTCTTACAATTCTCACCTCAACAGGCAATACCTATAGTTTGTGTTGCTATCCATTACTCCAGGCAATTTTTTATGGTGAATTTTAGGTGAAAACACTCGGCATGTTTTGGGAGGCGAGACGTACTATACAGAGACCACATGCAAATTCTGCACAGGCATTAGCCAGTGATCAGGCTCAAGCCATGCATTTTGTGCATGACAGAAAAAGCCCTTAACCATTATGTCAACTATGTTAAGATTACATTGCTCCTTTATATTTTTATGCTATTTACCATTTGATAATGGAGTGGGGACATTGGCCCAAGTAACTTTTTCAGGCATGGCCCAGGCTACATGGGCAACAAAGAACTTAAAAAAAATGATGTAGTAATGGCATAACAAAAATCAAAGAAAAGCAAAGTAAGAATCATTTTAAACAACAAAACATATTGAGGAAGTCTTACCTATCATATGGATAAATTTTCGCAGAAAGTCGAGATTTTTTCCATTCTTCATGAAATTGTGTTTTTTTTTTTCTTTTAAATTAGTGGCAAATCATTAAAGGCTGTAGTTAGAAAATAATGACAGATGTGATACCTGTGCACTGGCCCAGCTGTCAAGGAGCCTCAATCCTCACCACTAACACCAGTGAGGGGTGTCCATATAGAGGAAGGATAACAAATATACACACACAGTAAAGTACAATTTCCCTTAAGAGCACACAGAGATCACAGTCAGTCTGGGTCTGGTTTCCCCCTTTCTCTCCAGGCCTCCAATAAGACTCCCCACTGGCACAGCTATAGTGTCCAGATCTGTCAGCTGGGCAAGCTAAAATCTCCAGCACCCTCTGTGTCCAACCAGTGCTTCGTGTCCCTGCCCAAGTAGCTGACATAAACACACACTTTGAGATAAGACTTTATATAACCACACAGACACTCCTGCGGAAGACTGACACAGGTTCTCCGGCTGTGCCCCTTTTACCCAGACTATATGGTAGAAATAACTGCCACCATCCAGCTAATAATTATCAGCTACCCAAAGGCCCTTAAAAGGGTGTCTAATTATTACTATGCAATATTATTATCCAACTGGTACATGGAAGCCCAGGGCTAAAGCTATTGGAGTGGCTTTGTACAGTTCTAACAAAGGCATGCAAGTACTGTTAAGAGCTTAAATTATCTCTATACAAAACAGCCACAGGTGAAAGGTTTCAAAATATTTAATAATAATAATAAAAACACAAGATAATACTTCTTACTACACAGTGCTAGCCAAGAGTTTAGAGATCACAGAGAAATACTTAAAATAATACAGTAGTAAAATTCTGACATCACAGAAAAACACTTAGTCTAATCTTCCTAGTTCCTAGCTATTTCTAAGAGAAAACCACGTTCTAAAAAAATGTACATATAGCACACAGGCAGAGTGCTGATGAGTTGGATGGTCAAGACAAAAATGCTTAATGCTCTCTGATTCTCTCTGTTTAAATTTATATCACAGTCTTGATTCACATTACATCATTCTTCACACTTTCCTGGGGTTCCCAGGCTAACAGGCTACATTCTTTATTATTCTTGGTCAGGAAGCAAAGCCATAAAGGACATTTATGCATGCAAATTCTGGCCATTAACTCTGGCCTTAAAACAATAGGCAGGACGCCTCCCTCTAGCTGTAGCGGCTCTGAATTTTAACATCAAAGACGGTCATGAAATGCTTGACTTAGTTTCCTTACGGCAGAGTGCATTGTTGTTACATTATTTTCAGTTCAATATCCAATGTAGTCTTTTCACATCTAAGAAAACAAGCCTGTGGCTTACATTAATATTTACAAATGACAGAATTATCTACAAAATTCTATCTGGTTAGCCTGGCAGCCTTCATCTGTCTTCATTAACCTTCTATCTTGTTAACAGACAATTGAGTTTCAGACTTCATACCCTTTGTGAGTAGTACAAGCTCCTTGAATCATATATTCACTATCGTCTTGGTTAATTAATGTTTTATTGCAAATTTCCACCTAAGATACATGCCTTGCATTATCAAATTGAGTTTTGTTATTCACATATCATTTTTTATGTTGCTTAGTTACATTATCTGTATTTTAATGAGGTGTTAAAAATGTGTCCTGTAACCGACCAGATTCCTCAACACTGCAGTTATGAACTGCTTTTAGTCTACCTTTCTTTGGTTTTCTGATAATAACTGCTGCACTGTTTTTTCCCCTTGTGATACTAAGCTGACATCTGCAGAAATGCATACATTACTTGGATGGTGTAGAGTGGAAGGTTAGAGGTGGTGCTTGCTAACTGTTTAATTATTAATCAAACTACAGTAGTCTGTTTCTTAAATCTTTTTTGCCTCACATTTATGCCCATGCCCTTATTAACTTTTATTTTCCTTTTCTGGTAAATGGCAAATATTTACAGTCAGTCAATAATGCCAGTCATTAGAGTTTTTGTAGTTCTTATTGTGCAGAAAATGCATGTCCAAGCAACACCTGTTGTTTTTATAACCTTTGTATTAGAGTTGTCAGGCACTTAAGGCTATGAGCTGTTAATGAACTGTGTCCTGTAGTCAAGTGTGTGTTTTCTGATTAACACATAAAATTATAATTTAAATCTGTACCCCCATTATGTTTGGCTTTGTCCAGAATTCTAGGGCAAAGAAATTGATTGGTAGTTTAATCTGTTCCCTGCAGTATTTGTGGCTTTCTAGAAAGTTGTTGTGAATTGCAGTCATTAAATAATGACAGACATATGAGGTTCAGTTTTCATATCCTTCAGAAAATGTTTGCTAATGCAAAGCTTGTTATTCTGAAAGCTTTCTACTTGTAGAAGATAAATACTTAAAATCTGTTCTGGATTTTGACTTTTTGTTTCTGATTCCTGAGCTAAGACGTTGAAAGGGCAGATAGTGTTGCAGTGGGTGACACTGTATGGTTCTTATAGCTGTGAGTTACGATGCAGTTATTCATTCATTTCATCTTCCAATGATATCTCAGGTACACAGTCATATACATGGTTGTAAATGATGGTTATGTGTGTATGTGTAGAGGATGTAGTTCTCAACGGACCTAGATTTTTCTTTCATATTTATGAAATTTTCCTTGTAAAATGTGTAGCTTATGGTAAATTTTGGTGCACTGCAGTCACTAAATGACAAACTTATGAGTTCCAGACTTTGTACCCTTTAGGAAATGCTTGCTAAGGCAAAACCTGTTATCCGTTATATTAGTAATTAAATATATAAAACCAATATTTAAAATCTACTCCTGATTTTGAGCCTTTGCCTGCCCCTGTTTTTTGGGTTTGCCCCGATTCTTGACCTTATAGTTTGAGTGCTGTGGTAGGCTGCATGTAGCTGCACCTTTATTGCTGAAGCAGTAACATTAAATATATTGCTGGATTTTTTTGTACTGTTTTTGGCAATCACAGCTAGTATCCAGCAATGGCTGCTTGTAGGAGGATCATTATGTAGAATAGCTTTCAGCTTTACCTAATTAGAGTGATGTTCTACAGCATATGAATTTGAGCATTAAAACTTCCATTTTCCATAGTGTTACACACACTGAAAGACTCTCTCCTATATTTGAGTGAACCCAATAGCCACTGCAAATGCTGAATTGTATGAGTTCAAAATAATGTGTTGTAAGTATGTGAAAATAGTTATTTTATTTACTGAGCCGTGAGCTTCCTAGATGAACTGAGTAAATGTTCTGTATCTTGGTTGTATGTTCGATATTGTTAGAGGTATGTGGTGTCCCATATTATGGGATGCAAACAGTGTAAGAAAGGAAATGGCAGGCAGATGCAGTTCTCATTGAAGTGACCAGTGCTTTGGCTTGGAGGAAGGTGTGAACCAAGCGTAGTGTGTCTATGATTTAAGTTGAAGTCCATTGCTGTAATTGGCTGTGCTTTCACTTTTATAGCAGAAACCAAGATTGATTTATGGGCAGTGGAAACAATATACATTATCTACAGCACAAATACACTTTGTATTTATTTATTTTTATTAAATTTCTGTGGCTGTTAAATTGAGGCAGGATGATGGCTTCCATTTTCTTCTCAAGTAGACATTAAAACTGCAGAGAATGTGGGTATAATTTTTCATGTCAAGTAATGTATAAAAGCTGAAGGCAGTTACATGATCACTTTTGCATGATTATTGATGTTGCTTTTTTAGAGTGGCGACAATGTATGTCAGACAGCAACATAGTATGTCAGAAGTAGCTAAATGATTTGCAATGAAATTTCAAAGAGAGACAAATGTATAGCTCCGTGATGGAGAACATATGACAAACTTGTCAAAGATGACACGCCACAATGTTTTGGATGACGCGTCAGAGATCACCAACTCCCGAGTTACCAAAGACACTGCTTTTGCATTCATTGTTCATGTGAAGTGCATTGAATTAACTTGGGTTTGGTGTGTCAAAATCTCCTGGCACAAAAGGTTTGCTATCACTGGATAGCCTTTCAGTGAAGGTCCCCTGGGGCTTTAGTTTGTGTGCCTTTGCTGCAAGGTTTGACATTTTACATTACATTTGGTTTTCATTGGAGTGCTATGGTGAAGTTTGGTTCAGTAAACTCTGTACAACAATGGTCTGCATAATATTTCACTGGTTTGTCATTTCATCAGATGCAAAAATGTCTTCTGAATAAATTTTTTTTAGTCAGAGTGTATGACCCCTCCTACCCTCAATTAGAGTCATGGGTAGTAAACTACATTACAAGAAGGTGTGTGTGTGTGTGTGTGTGTGTGTGTGTGTGTGTGTGTGTGTGTGTGTGTGTGTGTGTGTGTGTGTGTGTGTGTGTCACAGCTTGAGCAACCAGCTAAATGCATTTTGTATCTGAGGGTCTTGATATATTTTTCTGAGAAATTTGATATAATAATTGGTCTGTGTATGTATGAGAAACATTTTATTTAGGTGTTCTTATGAAATGAGGAACAAAATGCTCTTTTCTATGTAAAATTAGTATTGTCTGTCATTTTCAATTGCAATATCAAAACAGGCATATTGTATGTACTCTGAGAGGCATGCACATATTTGAAATTCATAGATTGTTACTAGGCTGATAACAATAGGGGCATTTCTAGGACTACCCACGTTTTCTCAAAAGAATAACAGTGTCCCGTATCTGACTAGGACATTGAGAGCCAGGCATTTATAAGCTCCCTGTGTCCATAATGGACATGAGTGCCAGGCCCGGTGTAAATGTCCTATTCCCCATTCACTGGTCTATGTTGCACTTAAACTGGGTAAAAGATGAACTCAGCTTCACATGGATGGGAAGCCTTTTCCATTACAGGCTCAATCTGTGGGACACATCTCTGTCTTTCCAGCATGTTCTGTTTAAGTCACAGACAAAATTCAGGTCCCTAGACTCTGTACTTCAGGTACTCTTTTACTTACAAATATGTAGGATGTTCATAGGTGTGTGGTTTGTGGATGCCTTGTAAGTCAAGCACAGATCACCCCTCACAATCTATAGGAGACAGAGTAGAGGGAAAGGGGAAAGGGCTTTAAGGTGTGGTGCATAAGGCAGGTTTGTTATGCCTTGTATTCTTTTTGTAAGGAACCTCTTAGGTAACTCCTAGATGCTGCATATTCCTGGCCAGGTACCTACCAGAGGGAGCACTGTACTCTACGATTGGTCTGATAAGGGTAGAGTACAGGGGCGCAACCTCCTATCATTTGCAAACTTAATCAGCCATAAACCATCGTTATTTGCTTCCATTTCAGAGAAACAGATGCAAAAAAAGAGCAGACTCAGTACAGAGTCCTGGGGGAATCTACTAATGGCTGGCCTCTTGGTGGAGGTGGCCTCACCTATTTTGAACTCCTGGGTCCTATCATTGAGATTAATTTGCCTACTTTTTGTAAAGGTATTAAGCTGTACAAAATAATATAAAAGTGAGGTTGTCCGAGGGTCTTATTCTGAAATATCAGTGCAAGGATTTTTTTGATTGAAGTTATGGTGGAATTTAGGTTAGAATGCCCTTTGAAAATTGAGCAAGTACTGTCAAGTTTAAGAGTGTTGCAAACTAGTTTACATCATTCATAATGGGTAGTACTCAGACCTGTCAGCTCATTTACAAACAATATTGTTCCTTTTCTATACTCTATGACATTGTCTGATAAAATATAAAAAAAAAAATTAGCTTTGTCTCAACAGTGTGCTATAATTGTCTATGTGATGCTTTCATTGTTTTTGGTCCCCCCTGACCTCATGGTACCGGCCCAAAGTCCATGAAAACATCAAATAAATGGCCAGCACTTCATGGAGAGAGGAAAAACACCTATATTAAAGGTTAAAAGACAGACCGGATTTGGCCTAAAACAGGCCTTTATCAATGTAAAAATAAAACAGAAGCAACTCTCTTTCTTTTAAACCATTAAGGCAACTAAGGAACCAATAGGAAGAAACATAAATAATTCTTTAAATCAGACAATCCCCTAAACATACAAGAATATATCATCACAATTGAGCAGCCCTGTTAGCACCAAAAATAGTAAAAATATAAATAAAAACAATAATAGATATAAACAAAAATGATGCATTAATCAGTGCAAGTTATTTAAACCTGGTGGAAATAATCCACCAAGTCTAATTATCCAAGCTTTTTCCTTTTTATTTAATAGCTCATGCCATCTGGTTTTAATACATTTCTATCCACCCACTCTGTCAATAATAATAAACCTAAAGCTGGCTTGATTATGAACCAGAGTGTGTTTATAAAGAGCATTAGTAAGGACTTTATTTCTCATATTACTGAAATGTTCCAAAATGCATAATTTCATAGCATAGATGTTTGTTCATAGGTTAGTACTAGGCTAACTGCCCTTGTGGGCCATTTTAAGCCTAGCCAATTGCCCCATGTGAGAATCAAACCCTGTACCTTGTGTCTTTAAGGTAAACACCTTAACCATTATGCCAGCCTCCCACCCCAATATAGAATGCAGAGCAACTACAGACCGCCAAATAGATGACCCAGTCACTATTGCAGTTGGTCATAACCTTAATTTAAAAACCTTCAGTGTGTTCTTACTACTAAATTCCTTGGTTTTAAGCACATGTTTACACAAACTGCAGTGTCAAGGGAAGCACCCCCATCAATGTTGTGCCATCAAGTGTAAGTTGGATTTTGATATTAGACCGGGGGTGTCACTTATAAAAACTAAAGTGTCCCCCTAGGGTAACCCCCTTACAGAAAGAAAAGGCACATCTATCATCCAATATTTGTCCAAGATGTCCATCCGCTAACAAAATGTCTTAATGCCTCTGTATGAGATTAACAAAATGGTGGGTATTTCTGCCAAAAGTAGTTATGAACCTAACCTTGTTGTCAGTCTTGGGGCCATGGTGTTGGTAAATCAACAAATTTCATCTGGGTATCTTATCAACCTCATCTTTAGCTTGTAATAGATGAGTTAGAGAGTATCCCTGTTCTATGAACCTGGCCGTAAGGTCAACATTATAGTGTATAAGATCTTCTTCCTTTGAACATATTCCTCCAAATATAGAATGTCAGATTTCCAAATCATCCAGCAGTCATCCATGAACCGCCTCCAAATGTCAATTTCTTCAATATAGATCTTATGAGCCCTGTCATAAATTATAATGTGTTCAAAATACCCCATGAAAAGGTCAGCATAGATGGGGGCAAAAGAGACCCCCATAGCTGTAGCCTTTATTTGTAAGTAAAAATCACCATTGAAGTAAAAAACATTTTTAGTTAATACATGCTCTGTTAGACATAATAGGAAGGTATCGAACCCAGGAGTATATATAGCTAGTTCGTTCAGCCAGAATTCCAAGGCCATCAAACCCACCCAATGAGGGATGCTGGTATATAAAGAAGTTACATCCAAGGTACAAAGAAGCCAGCCTTCATCCATTTGTGAATCGGAGATAATATTCAAAAATTATGTCGTATCTTTAATTCTAGCTCTCACAGCTAGTAATAAAGGTTTAAGATATTTAGTAAGATATACAAAAATGGGATCAATCAATGAACTTCTACCTAAAACAATTGGATGGCCCAGTGGAGTGTTAGAATTTTTATGTACCTTGGGGAGTAAATACAAAAATTGTGGGACTGGCTGTTTGACCTTGAGATGAAAACAAGTTTTATCGTTGATAATACCCTCATCTACAGCCATGTCAAGAAAATTATCAATTTCAACTTTAAACGTGGAGTGGTATCAATGGGCATAGTCATATAAAATCTCCCATCGTGAAGTTGTCTATTGGCTTCCGCCTCATATTTGGACCAATCCATAACTACTATGGAACCACCTTTGTCTGCCTGAATAATCACCAATTCTTTGTTATTTTGCAAATTTTTCCACGTTGCCATTTACTGCAGATTTAAATTGTTAGTTAATAAAACATCCTGTAAATCACCACTAAAATGAAGCTCTTTGAGTACACATTTTTGAAAGATTTCAATGTGTGTGTTCATAGGTGGCATAAAAGTCGATAGATGAAACTTGAAACTTTGGCCCCTTGTTCCTGTCTGTATCCCTGAAAAATAATTTCAGGTTAAGCACCCTGCAAAAAAACATTAAATCTTCTACGAAATTATTTTTGGAAACCAAATAACTGGGAATAAAATTAAGGCCTTTATTCAGTGCACCATATTCAAGTTCAGATATTACAACTGATGAAATATTTATGGCATTGTTTGCACTGATTTGGGTTCCAAAAGTTGTAACATGGTCTGTAATGTTATTGACATTCTATATTTGGAGGAATCTGTTCAATATGTGAATGAAAACAAATGGGGGAGCCATTTTACACTTAATTTTGATAGGAAGTCTATTCCTTCCTTTATGTTTTAGTGAGCAAGCAGGAGGATGGTACCCTCATGAGTTCGGTATATAGAAAACCTTTCCACTCCAATTCTTTATTACATGCATCCAGCTGTCATCCAAGACATATTATCAGAAATATCCCTAAATCACAATACATGCACATTAGACGAATATGTTCAAAGGAAGAAGATCTTATACACTATAATGCTGACCTTACAGCCAGGCTCATAGAATGGGGATACTCTCTAACTCATCTATTACAAGCTAAGGATGAGGTTGATAAGATACCTAGATGAAATTTGTTGATTTACCAACACCATGGCTCCAAGACTGACAACAAGTTAGGTTCATAACTACTTTTGGCAGAAATACCCATCGTTTTGTTAATCTCATACAGAGGCATTAAGACATTTTGTTAGTGGATGAACATCTTGGACAAATATTGGATGACAGATGTGCCTTTTCATTCCATAAGGGAATTACCCTAGGGAATACTTTAGTTTTTATAAGTGACACCCCCGGTCTAATTCAAAATTTTACATACACTTGATGGCATAACATTGATGGGGTGCTTCCCTTGTGGACACTGCAGTTTGTGTAAACATGTGGTTAAAACCAAGGAATTTAGTAGGAAGAACACATAGAAGGTTTTTGAAATTAAGGATGTTCATAGTGTTACACTGCTGCAGTCATCACTCTTGGGTTATCCTGCTGTCAGGCGGTCCCGCAGTCGGCCCGAGTTCCAAAGTCTTGGTCCGGCGTCGGTTGCTGTCGCTTCTTCCCTGACGTCAGTGTGCCAGGGGTATATAAGATGCATCCGACGCCATTTTCTTCAGTCTTTCTTGCCGCGTGGTGCCCGAAGCAGAAGCAGTTCGCAAGTGCCGGTCGGCCGACTCCTGAGATTTTCAAATCAGATTTCAGACCGAAGTCTTCATAATGCTAAGTACCCCGTTGGGGAACCTTTTCTTGCCTCAGTCCGATGTCAGAAAAAGTTAACGATTGGATTTCTTGTGGGAAGCAAATACCTCATAAGGACTTTCATTCTTATTGTATTCCTTGCCTAGGCCCAGACCACGAGGTCACAGGTTGTCGGTTTTGTGCTAGGTTTAATAAATGAACTATTAAACGTCTGTTTGTTTTCGCCCAACATTATTTTGGTAGGAAATTTAATTATACCATGCCGTTGGAGCAGCCGACGACCGGAATGCATAAAAAATGCAAAGATAAGGACAGGCAGCCGAAATCCAAACCGGACTCTGAGGCCTCTGCTAGGCCAGTCGCCGGTTCTCTGGTTTTCAGTGAGGCGCCTACGCAGCCCCTGATGACCACTGATTTAGAACCCCAGGCGACATCCGATTCACAAGCGGAGATTACTAGGCCTCCACAACCTTTACCTTTAGGCCCTTCCGACTCCATACCTGAAGGAGATTCCGGTGCAGTTGAAATGCCTTCAGTTGCTGAAGGTGTCTTCAGACCGACTACACTCTCTATTAAATCCTATGCAAAACTGAAAACTCCTTTAAAAACAAAGAAGACTGCACTGCAGTCTCCAGTACAAGGCCCCATGCCTAGGAAACAGATGCTTAAGATGGCTGAAGACTTAATTACCCTAATCGGGGGTTCCCATCCCCCTCCTGATAAAAGGCCAAGGCAGGAGGAGGACTATGCTTCCTCTGACCAGGTTTCAGTTTTCTCAGACTCTTCTGAGGAACAGGAATATTCCTTTCCCCCTTATGAAGATTCTGATGCTGAAGAGTCTATCCCTTCTGCATCTCCCCCAGAAGACTACTCTTTTGGGGAAACCTTACATAGTATGAGGGAACATTTCCACTGGGAAGGCCAGGATTACTCTGATTCTAAGAAAAGGCTCCGAGAGTTCCTTTTACTACCCCAGCACAGACCACTTGCAATTCCACCTGTGTTACACATTGTGGATGATGTTTATTCAGACTCTAGCCTTAACCCAGATTCACTACCTCCTGCACCAGCTAAACCAGACAGATACTACAGAGTCCCTGACTTACACAAATTCCTGTATAAAAGCCCTGTTGCTGACCCAGAAACCATTTCCCAGGGTCCCAAAGGGGTTAAAGCCTCTACTGCTAAAAATCCTGTGCCCTCTGAAAGGGATTCTAGAGCACTAGACAGATGGGGAAAGAAAGTATATACCTCAGCTACTCTAGCTATGAGGGCCTTAAATTGTCAGTTTCACATGCTGAAATATCAACAATTTCTAATGTCTCAATTAAAACAAAAAATGCTCGCACATGCAGGCCAGCCAGATTACAAGGAAATTCAAGATTTGTTGCATTCAGCTGAACAAGTGGGAAAACATACTTTGCAATGTGGATTTGATTAATTGGAAGCTTCTTGCAGAGCAGCAGTGACAGGGTCTGTCATACGTAGGCATGCTTGGTTAAAGGAACAAACTTTACCTGATCATGTTAAAGCAAAGTTATTGGATGCACCCTTACAGCAGGATGTTTTATTTGGTGTAAAAGCAGAAGAAGCTTTAAAGAAAATGGTGGATTAAGGCAAAATCTGTGCAGACGGTCAAGGATTTTTTACAGGTTCAACCTCCTCGTTTCAGCAGAAATTGGCCAACCAAAAACTGGTCCTTTCCAGCTTCTGCCAGACCACAGAGGGTCAGATACAGACGCTCAAGAGGCAGAGGCCAGCCACAAGGCTCTTACCATCCTCGACAATGGAGTGCCACAACCCAAAAAGGAGGAGAAGACAGGTCTCAAACTACCAGAAGACAAACACAATGACTTACCCCTCAGACTACCAAGCAAAACCCTCGTGGCAGCTCCCTTGGGGGGAAAACTAGCGCTTTTTGCAGACAATTGGCACATCATCACAAAAGACAAATGGGTCCTAAATATTGCATCTCAAGGATACAGATTCCATTTTCACACTTTGCCAAGGATAAAAGGAATGCCAAACCTGCCACCAAATCAATGGGCAGAGGCTCAAAAGCAAATTGCAGCTCTCATGGGCATGAGAGCCATTCAGCAGGTTCCTACACAGGAGCAAGGACAAGGATTTTACTCAAGACTGTTTCTAGTTCCACAATAGGACAAAGCCTGGAGACCCATTCTGGACCTCTCAATTCTAAACACATACCTGGAAGTACTCAAATTTAAGATGCTAACACTACAGCAACTTCTTCCCATGCTGGTTAAGAAGGCTTGGCTAGTAACGTTGGACCTCAAGGAGGCATACCTGCATGTCCCTATCAGACAAAATTGCAGAAGATACCTCCGATTTATTGCAGGTTCAATCCATTACCAATTCTCTGCACTGCCCTTTGGCTTATCTACTGCATCCAGGGTCTTCACAAAATGCCTGGCACCAGTAATTGCATACTGCAGACAAAGAGGGATTCAAATATATCCATACCTGGACGACTGCCTTATTCAAGCAGAAAGCAAGGACATTCTATTAAAGCATCTGGCGTTTGTCAAAAACCTACTAAGTTGCCTAGGGTATACAGTAAATGAAAAGAAGTCAAAACTAGTGCCCTCACAAGACATAATATTCCTGGGTGCCAGCTTAAATACAACGGCCTAGATGGCTTACCTCATGCCAGACGAGCAAAGACAACTGACTCAGTACTTCAAAATGATGGCAACAAAGACCCAACTCTCTGCAAGAAAAGTTCTGCAGGCCTTGGGATTCATGGCATCTTGCATACTTCTAGTACCATTTGCAAAACTGCATATGAGGAAATTGCAATGGTATCTGAAAAGCGTATGGTCTCAACACAGCCACAGCTTGGAAACAATAATTCCACTCATTCCTTGCCTTCAACAGGTGTTTCTATGGTGGGCTCAGGCATGTCACCTCAACAAGGGTCAGCCTTTCACCTTACCCACAGCCAGGCAAACTATAACAACAGATGCACCGGATTATGCCTGGGGAGCACACATGGCAGGACAGTGTATTCAGGGCAAATGGTCTGCAAACCAAAGGCATCTACATATCAATCAAAAAGAGATGCTAGCTGTACAAAATTCCCTAACAGCTTTCAAGGACCTCCTACTTCCAGGACAACTTCTAATAAAGATGGACAACACCACAGTGATGTGGTACATAAACAAGCAAGGGGGCACACACTCCTACCCCCTATGCAGACAAGCAGTGACCTTGTGGAACACAGCACTGACCTACCAAGTTCAACTACAAGCACAATTCCTGCCAGGAAAGAAAAACACACTGGCAGACGATCTAGGCAGAAACATCACAGATCCTCACAAGTGGAAACTAGATCCACAAGTATTCGCAATGATAACTCAAAAATGGGGGAGCCCAGACATAGATCTGTTTGCTTCCCCCCAAAACTACCAACTACAGAAATTCTGCACAAGGACATACCACACACTAGCTTGGAAAGTGGACGCCCTCTCATTCAGTTGGAAAACATTGACAGTGTATGCCTTTCCTCCACTGCCTCTTCTGGCAAAGGTGCTGCTGAAAGCCAGATTAGAGAGACCACAAATGATACTCATTGCTCCAGACTGGCCACGCCAACACTGGTATCCAATACTAAGGAACATGGCTCAAGGCCCACCATGGATTTTGCCTACAATTCCTCACCTGCTCACTCAGCAAAACAATCAGATTCTACACAGCCAGCTCAAGACTTTAAATCTGGTTGCATGGCAAATTGCCTAAATAACCAGTCACCACTTCTCTCTAAAGCTGTGATGGACGTCATTCTGGAGGCCAGGAGGCCCAGCACCAGGAAAGTCTATTCAGACAAATGGAAAAGATTCTGCGCCTGGAACCAGGCTAAAGGCCAAAATCAACTTGTCCCAAATATTCCTCAGATTCTTCAATATTTAACTGAGATGTTGCACAAAGGACTTTCCTTCTCATCTATTAAGATCCACGCCTCAGCTATTTCAGCTTAATACAACACGGATCCTCCTATATTTTCACATCCATTACTAAGACAGTTCCTCAGAGGGGCTAAGAACATAAGACCACCCCGGAGAGTACCAACACCAACTTGGGATCTCAACTTTGTTCTGGAAAAGCTTACACTTCTGCCCTTTGAACCAGCTTTCACTGCTGATCTACAGTTCCTATCATGGAAAACTGCCCTGCTGCTAGCAATAACTTCAGCACGAAGAGTCTCAGAACTACAGGCCCTAATGGCAGTGGAGCCTTTCATCATTTTCCATCAAGACAGAGTCTCTTTACGAACTAACCCTTCCTTTATGCCAAAGGTGGTATCCAGTGTGGCCCTAAACCAAACCATTCATTTGCCCACCTTTTTATCCAAACCCCCAGAACAAAGGGGAAAGGCCCCCAGAACAAAGGGGAAAGGCTCCTACACTCTTTGGACATTCACAGACAATTACGTTACTACTTTGATAAAAATAGGCTTTCAGAAAAATCTGACCAGCTCTTTGTATCCTATGCTGCAGGATCTCAAGGAAAAGCTATCTCAAAACAGACCATTTCAAAATGGATAGGACATTGTATCCGTTTCTGCTACACACACCATGGGAAATCTGTGCCTGGTAACATCAGGCCCCATTCCACCAGGGCTACAGCTACATCAACAGCCTTCCTCAGAGGGGTACCAACCAAGGATATTTTGGAGGCTGCAACTTGGAATTCAGTGCACACCTTCACCAAGCACTATCACTTAGCTCTATACTCTAAAACCAGAGCTGGCTTTGCCACTGCAGTTCTGCAGGGCCTACTAGCCTCTCCAAACCCTGTTTAATTCCACCACCCATCCTTGGCTTTGGGATTCAACCCATGAGTGATGACTGCAGCAGTGTAACATGATGAACATAGTACAGTTTTGTATCTACAATAAATGTAGATGTTCGAGTGTTCACACTGCTGCAGTCCAGGTTACCCTCCCTCCATCCCCTCTGAACTAGCTGGACTTATCTATTCCTTTCTGTCCTATACAACCTCTGTGGTGTATTTGCTTGTGACTGAAGGTATTGTTTTATTTTTATATAGCAATATGTATTGCCTACCTAGTGGGGGCACCTGACATCTGGGGCAAGAAAAACTGAAGAAAATGGCTTCGGATGCATCTTGTATACCCCTGGCGCACTGACATCAGGGAAGAAGCGACAGCAACTGACGCCGGACCAAGACTTTGGAACTCGGGCCGACTACGGGACCACCTGACGGCAGGATAACCTAAGAGCGATGACTGCAGCAGTGTGAACACTCGAACATCTACATTTATGGTAGGTACAAAACTGTACTTTATGACCAACTGCAGTAGTGACTGGATCATCTATTTGGCGGTCTGTAATTGCTCTGTATTCTAGGAGAGTATACAGAAAAAGAGGTTGGCAAAGAAGAAGTGGGATTGTCAGAAAGATGAAGAAAGTAGACAGGAGTATAAGGAGATGAGGTGCATGGCAAAGACAGGGGGCAAAGGCAAAGGATAAGGCATATGAAGAGTTGTATGAAAGGTTGAACACTAAGGAGGGGAGAAAAGGACCTGTACCAATTGGCTAGACAGAGGGACCGAGCTAGGAAAGATGTGCAGCAGGTAAAGGTGATAAAGGATACTGAGGGAAACATACTCACAAGCGAGGAGAGTGTGTTGAGGAGATGGAAAGAGTACTTTGAGGGGTTGATGAATGAAGAGAATGAGAGGGGAGAGAAGGTTGGATGATGTGGGGATAGTGAATCATGAAGTACAATGGATTAGCAAGCTGGAAGTAAGGATAGCTATGAAGAGGATGAAGAATGGAAAGGCTGTTGGTCCAGATGACATACCTGTGGAAGCATGGAGGTGTTTAGGTGAAATGGCAGTGGAGTTTTTAACCAGATTGTTTAATGAAATCTTGGAAAGTGAGAGGATGCCTGAGGAATGGAGAAAGTGTTTTGGTACTGATTTATAAGAATAAGGGTGATGTGCAGAGCTGTAGTAACTACAGAGGGATTAAATTGATCAGTCACAACATGAAGTTATGGGAAAGAGTAGTGGAAGCTAGGTTAAGAAGGGACTTGATTAGGGATCAGCAGTATGGTTTCATGCCGGGAAAGAGCACTACAGATGCGATGTTTGCTCTAAGAGTGTTGATGGAGAAGTACAGAGAAGGTCAGAAGGAGTTGCATTGTGTTTTTGTAGACTTAGAGAAAGCATATGACAGGGTGCCTAGAGAGGACTTGTAGTATTGTATGAGGAAGTTGGGAGTGTCAGAGAAGTATGTAAGAGTGGTACAGGATATGTACGAGGGTAGTGTGACAGCGGTGAGGTCTGCGGTTGGAATGACAGATGCGTTTAAGGTGGAGGTGGGGTTACATCAAGGATCAGCTCTGAGCCCTTTCGTATTTGCAATGGTGATGGACAGGTTGACGGATGAGATCAGACAGGAGTCCCCGTGGACTAAGATGTTTGCAGATGACATTGTGATCTGTAGTGAGAGTACGGAACAGGTGGAGGAGACCCTGGAGAGATGGAGATATGCTCTAGAGAGAAGAGGAATGAAGGTCAGCAGGACTAAGACAGAATATGTGTGTGTGAATGAGAGGGAGGATAGAGGAATGGTGAGGATGCAAGAAGTAGAGGTGGCGAAGGTGGATGAGTTTAAATACTTGGGATCAATAGTTCAGAGTAACGGTGAGTGTGGAAGAGAGTTGAAGAAGAGAGTACAGGTAGGATGGCGTGGGTGGAGAAGTGTCAGGAGTGATTTGTGACAGACGAGTACCAGTAAGAGTGAAAGGGAAGGTCTACAAGAGGGTAGTGAGACCAGCTATGTTACATGGGTTGGAGACAGTGGCGTTGACAAAAAGACAGGAGTTTGAACTGGATGTGGCAGAGTTAAAGATGTTAAGATTTGCACTGGGTGTGACAAAGGTGGACAGGATTAGGAATAAGTATATTAGAGGGTCAGCCCAGGTTGGAAGGTTTGGAGACAAAGCCAGACGTTGGTTTGGACATGTGCTGAGGAGGGATGCTGAGTATATTGGGGAAAAAGATGCTAAGGATGAAGCTACCAGGTAACAGGAAAAGAGGAAGGCCTAAGATAAGATTTATGGATGTGGTGAGAGAGGACATGCAGGTGACTGGTGTGACAGAGCAAGATGCAGAGGACAGGAAGAAATGGAAACGGATGATCCGCTGTGGCGAATCCCTAACGGGAACAGCCAAAAGAAGAAGAAGATTATTGACGGAGTGCGTGGACAGAAATATATTAAAACCAGATGGCATGAGCTATTAAATGGAAAGGAAAAAGTTTGGATAATTAGACTTGGTGGATTATTTCCACCAGGTTTAGATGAACATTTATAACTTGCACTGATTAATGCATTTTTGTCTATATTTATTATTGTTTTCATTTACATTTTTACTGTTTTTTGGTGCTAACAGGGCTGTTCAATTGTGATGATATATTCTTGTATCTTTAGGTGATTGTCTGATCTAACAAATTATTTATGTTTCTTCCTATTGGTTCTTTAGCCTTAATGGTTTAAAAGAGAGTTGCTTCTGTTTTATTTTTACATTGATAAAGGCCTGTTTTAGGCCGAAACCGGTCTGTCTTTTAACCTTCAATATAGGTATTTTTCCTCTCTGCATGAAGTGCTGGTCATTTATTTGATTTTTGTGGATACAGCCATGGATTCTAAAGGTACCCTGGGAGCTCTGCCATCTGTGCTTCCTTCCTGGGGAGTTTCTTTTTATAAGCCCTACCCGCTTTCCCTTTGCCCATCCCCATGCTCATTGACTATATTTGAAGACAACTCTCCTGTATTGACCAAACCTCACCTTATGAAGCATCATAAATAAGCACCCTCCCTTCCAGGATGGGCATTCTCATCCCTCCCTGCTGCTCTCTGTCACCCAAGCCACTAATCAAGCACAGGTGAGCTGAGCCATGGTTAGGGCTTTATCCCTTTATGCCACTTGAGCAGGGCAGCTGGGCTGTAGTTAAGGATTTATCTGTCTGCACCACTTCAGTGGCAATTTTCATCTATTTAGTGATGGTGGATGGTTTTCAGCTGGAAACATTTAGTTGTGATTATACTTTTCATGAGTAAAAGCTCATTACATCTTATAAATTCTGCTACAACAGTTGGACCACTATGAAAGATTGTGGATGCCACTGTTGGGGAAGGGAGTTATCCCTGTATTTTTCCCTGTTAGAGTTAGCATGAATTTACTCTCTTGAAAATTTCTGACCGTTGCAAAGATTATAAACAGAACAGTTGCACATATGTAGAAGTTGGGTGGTTACCACACACACACACACACACACACTCACATTGGTGTAAAATACTGCAACAGAGACCACTGTTCCATAAAGTAACGAATCTTTATTGAAGAGAAAAAAAATACTGGTGAAGACTCTGTATACATTGAAGCAACAGAACTACACAAAGGGCTACTTCTATTAGTCCACAAGAAAAAAGTCTCTCAAACCAGTTTTGTCACAATCTAAAGGTGCTTTTCATCATCTTTCTTCTTTTTTGACTTCCTAATCAAAGACATCTAAGCTTCCTTGGAGTATTCTGGAAGGTCTTCTTTTTTGTAGCACACTCCTACAAACCACAATTCCATGCCCAAACTCCCACATCATTAAGATACCAGCTACTCTTAACAGGCCCAAAGCCCACCTGTAATAGAATAAATGCTCAATAAGTAAACCTTTCTATCTACTACAAAAATATATTGGTCTGTTTTAAAGAAGCATTATTATTTAGACTATGTATAAAATGCTCTATTTACATCAATGGTATTTACATTTATGTCTGTTCAATTTAGTGACAATTTGACGTGTCATATGGCAAGAACTTCCACACTATTTAATATTCACATGCATAGATATATACTACTGATTTTGATTAAACTGGACCCAAAAGTAACTGAAAAATGAAACCTACAAGCTGAGCAAAATCTGCTGTACCCTAATTTGTGTAGTATATGTTGTAGAAATACATGGTCTCACCAACAGAAAATGCTAATGTACAGATTTCACCATCACTCATACAGAAAGTCGAAACATAGTTCAAACTATATACATTCAAAACAGTGTAGTTACTGCAGCTGAGCATTAAATTTCCACTGCTATTTTCAACAAACGCACAAGATCCTTGCATCCATCTGAGCTAACACCTCTTTGGCAAATGGGACCTCAGTTTAACATATCATCTGAAAGGTAGCAGATTCAGGAGTTTATAGCTCTCTTGTGCTATATTGCAGCACCATTAATGGGAAATTAAGCCAACTACCGTGGGTAGTGAACAGACTGCCATTACATGGTGGATGTGCCTGGAGAGCATACAGAAGGGTTATAAAGGAAAACTGATGATACCTTTAAGAGATGTCTTCAAAGTATAGGATTTTTCCCAGCAGAGAGGGAAGAATTCAATGGATGAGGGTATGGGTAAAAGGGGCTGACATGACGTTGCTTCATGTACATATCTAGACACTCACAACAGTAGACATGCAGAAATTTGATATTTAAGAGATCTCAAAGTACAGCTAACTGTTCTCTTTGATAGGAACAACTTAATTTGATTGGAGCAGAGTCCCAGGATATACAGATACGTAAATCACTTTACTGGAGTAACACTCACAGATCACTTAAAGGTGTCTCTGTGGTCGACACCCTAGAAATGCAGGGGGGCTACAGAGCTGAGGCTGAAAACTGTTGGTTGGCATGTGATAGTGTACGGTGTCCTTTTCATAATGCCAAAACAAGAACAAATGGCTTAGAAATGGATATATAGTGGTCTAGATAGCTAATAAATAGTGCCTTCTGTGTGGAGTCTGCATGTCCTCCCCGTGTCAAGTGATGTTTAAGACATGCGGGTAGGTGTGTGCGTGAATGGGTGTGCCTTCTTTGAAGGATGGGTGTCGGGCTGGCAACTTGGCACCGTAAAAATCCACTGCCAATCATTAGCGGACTGGAGTTCCACTGTGGCAACCCCTAACCGGGAAAAGCTGAAAGACATTGCTTTTGCTATATTGCAGCACTGTCCAGCATTATTTTAGAGAACAGATTTCCAACGTGTGCTGCGTATCTTCAGTAATGTCAGTAACACAGGGTCATCACATGTCCCACTTTATGCAGGACAGCCACTGCATGGGCAGTTGTGTCCTGTAAAAATACATCAAAAATGTCAAATATCAGAATCTGAAATACTTTAATGATACTGCAAGAAATTGCTGAGAATGAGAATTTTAGGACAGAAATGTTTCTACATTTCTTTCAGTACATGCATAAATCCATTATAGTGTCTTTATAATATGCAAATATTATATGAAACAGCATAAATAAATAAATCAAATTCTAAAAAAAAAATGACCTTTTATTTTAGCAGTAAACTGAAGTCCAGTCATTTGCACTGGTTGTAGGTGTGGTTTGTCCTACAAAATCTCACATTTTCATACAAAAATCCCACTTTGGCAACAGGAGATGTGGCAGCCCTACAGTGACACTGTATATAATTGTACAAAAGTAGTATATGAAGTCATGACACAACACACATACAAGGAAAATGATCTATCTTGTGTTGATTTGCCATGAAGGACAAGGTATTAAGAGTATGAGGTAGTGAAGAGGGTAGGATACTAGCTTTGTCACTGCTCTGATGTTGCCTTCTTGTGAGTAACTTGGAACAGCAATAACAGTTTGAAAAGTGTCATGTAAGACTAAGGATTGTCAGACCGGGAATTAGCCGCTCGTCAGGCAATACAGACAGAATGATGACAAAAGAAAACACACTATCACTCAGTTATCTGTCTACAGATAACCGTGGACTCAAGTACAAATAATGCATACAGTTGTAAGGTAGAAGGAGAAAAAAAAAACTGCTTAAGAGCATATCATACAGTGCAACCAATAAATCACCAACATGTAGTATGTATAGCAGGAAATGCATGAGAGCAGCACAAAATAAAATATGAAATTAAAGGAATGGATGAGTGTGTCATACCTCTCGACTCTCCAGATTTTTGCAGACTGCTCAAATTTTCATCTGATGTTTTTGGTCTGTTCTTCATAAAATTTGCAGATGAAAGTCACTAAATAATGACATATATTTGAGCTCAAACTTCTTATCCTTCAAAAAATGCACGATAACACAAATTGTGTTATTCTGGCAGCTTTCTGAGTTTATATGAGCAATGTAGACTATAAAACAAAAGGAACTGAAGACTGTCTACTCATGTTTGAACCCTTTAGAAGACATATGCCAGGTAAGAAAACCATCATAGTTGGCTAGTATTCAGAGATCAATTTGAACATGAAAAAAGAAACAAGACTGTTTCTACTACTGTTTGAAACTTGCATCTTTTAGATGCTTTCTACAGAAGCTAGGGCATTTGTGTCCTAAAATCATTGTACTTGGCTAGCATTTAGAATTCAGCACAAAATAAAATATGAAATTAACTGAAAACTCTCTTTACCAATGTTTTAACTTTGCACTGCTCAGATGCTTTCCTGCATGGTATTGGCAAATCAGATAATAACATTCCTGAAAAGCTAGTTTCTCTGAGGATAAAAAGGACAGTTAAAACTAATGAATGACTGAGGGCTGTTGTGAGTACAACTGCAATTTGAGAAGGAATATGATAACACCTCTGAAGCTTCCTGTAAGCACCCTCCCCAACCCCTGTAGCCAAAGTTGGGACATGTCCAGAAAGCCAGACTGAAAATGTAAACAAAGATCAGAATCAAAACAAAAAATCCCTGGGATTGTCCCTTTAAAGTTGAAGCTTATGCTTACTTTTAGTTTGTTGTGGGTGAAGTTATTCTAAAAGTACGCAGCTGTTGTGGTCCACCTCTGGGCAAGTATATGTTTTATAAGCGAGGTTTAGGTCTGAATTTTGCATGGATTTACTCGTTTACATTTGATTTCTTGTAATTAAATCAGAAGTGCAAGCAACCTCCACCCCCAACACAACCCAAATGACTTCAGTGTGCCACTCAACCACAGCCCATAAGGCATAACAACGTACCCAACACTCTAGTTATAGTTGACTCTATAGTCAGGCACACTGATGTTCCACTCACCAGGCTAAACAAGGAGAAAGTTACTGTCAGCTGCCTGTCAGGTGCCAGTATCCGCCACATAACACATGCACTCAGGTCACTCCACAACAAGTACAAATATGACTCTGTCATTGTCCATGTTGGTGTGAATGACCTGAGACGTACCTCCCTGGGCTACATGAAAAGGGACATGGAGGAGCTCTCTGAACTTGTAGCCCAGGCAGGTATGACCCTAGTCCTGAGTAGTATCCTGCCATCACCCAAAATGATACCACAGTACAAGAACAAAGTGATTGACTTCAACAATTGGCTAAGCTTCTGGTGTCATTCTAAGGGGATCCAGTATCTGTCTGCCTGGGATGACATGATCGACAGACCACGATGCTTTGCCAGAGATAGCCTGCACCTGTCGCCTTTGGGATTCTGGATACTGGCTAAGGCACTTGCCACCCCTGTAGTGCCTTTTTTAGGCAAGGTTTAAATGACAAATTCACCACCGTAACAGGTACAAGCAAGCAAAATCTGAGGGTAATGCTACTCAATGCTAGAAGTCTAACCCTCAAAATGCATTCACTCGAGGCACTCTTTAAAATTGAGAACATCGACATCTGTGCAGTGACAGAGACCTGGTTCAAGGCTCCAGAGAGTACCCCTGCATTACCAGGCTATAATTCATACCACACCTTTCGGCCATCTAACCTGGACCGAAACACTAAAGGCAGAGGCATATCCATATTCATTAAGGATATCCACACCTTCAGGCTAGTTGCTCAGCATAATGCATCCGAGATTATCCAAGTGCAACTAACTCTGGGCAAGACCGCAGTCCAAATTATAATTTGCTACAGATCCCCCACCATGCCCCAGGATTCCCACTCCTCATTTCTTGATGCACTGGAAAATATTAGGGCACAACCCAACACCCTAATAATGGACAATTTCAACTACCCTAACATTAACTCGGAAAACTATTCATGTACCAACTCTTTTGCTCAATGTTTTCTGGAATTCATAAATTCCAACGCCTTGAATCAACCTATCCACATCCCCACCAGTGGCAACAGTATCCTAGACCTGGTCAGTAGCAACATGGGCGACCGGTGTTCCACACCAGAGGTCAGTTGCTTGTTGGTCAGATCTGACCACAAGCTAATCACCCTAGACATCCACATCCCACCCCCACCCCCATATTAGGGAAACCACCTAAATAATTTCTCCAAAGCCAACTTCACGCTTCTTAAGACAGAAATGGCAAACTTCACATCACCCATGCAGATGGACCATAGAGGTACGACTGCTGAATCGTACATAAATGCACTTTATAAGCACTTACACGAGTACATGGATTGTGCAATCCCTAACGGAACCAAGATGCTATCCTCCAAAGAAAGGAAGCCAATCTAGTGGTCCCTAACATAAACAAACTCTACAACAGAAGAAAGAAACTGTTGCAAAAAAAGAGTAAAATCACATGATTGGAGGAACTCCCTGGTCAGCCTTGGTAAGAAGCTGAGATCCCTCATAAAATCCTCCAAAGCTAGTTTTGAAAACAAAATCGCTACTGATTCTAAAAACAACCACAAAACATTCTATAGCTATGTCAAGAATCTCAATGGCAACACTCGGATCTGCTCCGAGTTACAGCACAATGGCAGTAAATATACAGAAACAACTGATATAGCCAACATCCTGGCAGATAGGTCAAGTGCTAACTTTACCTCCCTTTCACCCCACTAAAGGGCCCATCTCTATACCGGAAGAATGCAAAGTTCCTATAATCACAGCTGCACGGGTAAAAACCACACTCTCCAAAGCCAAGAACACAGCATCCATGGGACCTGGCAACATCCCAGGCTGTGTTCTACATGAACTACAGAATGAACTGGCAACCCCACCTAAGCACCATGTTCAATCATAGCCTCATCTCAGGCTTTGTGCTCACTAAATGGTGCACAGCAAAAGTTATCCCACCCCACAAAGGGGGAGCTACCACAGACCCTGGGAACTACCACCCCATTAGCCTAACAAGCCTGGTCTGCAGGGTTTGTAAAAGGCCAATCATGTCTCTTTAACCTAATAGACTTCTTTGAAGCAGTCACCAAAGCTGTAAACAAGGGTAAGGTGGTTCACACAGCCTATCTAGATCTTGCCAAGGCTTTTGACACCATCCCCCACTCTGAAATTATAGATAAACTCACTAAACTAGGTATAAATCCCTATGTCAGAAGATGGGTTACCAACTGGCTCACTGACACAGAACCCACACTGTGAAAGTAGCAGACTCCAAATCTGACTTCAGACCAGTGACAAGTGGAGTACCACATGGTTCAGTCCTGGGTCCTCTCCTGTTTGGTATCTACTTTTCTGAAGTACAGGCTAACACAGAAGGTATTTGGCTAATGAAGTTTGCAGATGACTGCAAGCTAGGAACCATAATCAAAACTCCTAATGATGTGGACATCCTACAAAAGGGCCTCACTGAGACAGATGCCTGGTGTCAAAGCCATGGCCTCAAGCTCAATGCCAAAAAGTGCATTGTCATCCCCTTTGGTAAAAACTATGTACCCATGAGCTACCACATAGGTGGTAGTCTACTTAACACCGAAAGAGTGATAAGAGACCTTGGACACAGTTGGACAGTAGTCTCTCCTTTGATAATCACATCACCACAGTAGTCAGGAAATCCTTCTACGTGGCACACCTCGTCACAAAAGGTTTCTCATCCAGGAAAAAAGAGGTCATTGTTCCCCTCTACTCGTCACTCATTAGACCCATTAAAGAGTACAGCGCCCCTTTTGGTATGTACCTCACAAGACATCTACAACAATTGGAAAGGCCACAGAAATACCTCACAAAGAGGAATACCAGCCTCAAACAGATGCCCTACGCAGACCGTCTCAAAAAACTCCAGCTTCACTCTGTCGCATATCGCCTACCCAGAGGCGATCTCTGCCTAACATAGAAAGCTATGTCAAACCCAGAGCTGTTGGACATGCTCCACCTAAAGCAATCCCAATCCCTCTGAACTACACGCTCTAGGTACGTAAACCTTGTCACCACAATAAACAGAACATGCTGGAGGGATGGATTCCTGTCCCAGAGACTTCCCATACTCTGGAACAAACTACATATCTATATCAAACAAAGCTCCTCATTAGCACTCTTCAAGAAAAATCTTGATGATTGGATGGGAAATAGGAAATTCACCCCAGGGATCACCTCTGTGTATCTATTCGACAGGGGCACAGGAAAATAATTTTCTTGGGTGGGAAAGCCAAGCTACCTTTTTGGCTAGGCTTATATAGGCCCTAGGGCCAATAGCCTAGTACCTACCTATGAACCTATGAAAAGTCCTCACTCATTTGTATTACTGTTTTTGTCCTTTAGAAGTATCAGATTATTGTTATTTTATGTAGAAATAAGTCATATGTCCCGACTTATTTTGAGGAATGCAACCAAAGTTGGCAGAATTTTACTTCATGACTGGGGCGGGGAGTCGAAAATAAAGACTCTAAACCAGGAATAGTTATTGGTGTTATTAACTCGAGAAGTTGGCTGAATAAAAGTACGTGAATTAAGATGCATTTTCTAAAGAAAGGAAATATTGAAATATAACGATTTTCATCTCAAGTAAAAAAGAGACCTAAAAAAACTAAATCTGAGTTAGTTGAGCGGTGTGGACAGGGTTTTGAATTCTGTCGTGGTTCTCATCTGTTTTTATATTGTGTACTTTTTCCTGAAGGCTTATTCATAGGTCGTAAGTGACGTCTGATTTAAGTCAGACTTGCTGAAACATTTGTTTTAATAGTCACAAATTTTACATCATATGCTAACATGATTATCAGAAGCACTTCACAGAGATGTATTCTAATGGATTGACTTCACAGTATTTTGGTATTAAAAGGATTATGTTCTCAAAAGGTAACGTTTAGCAGTAGCTCATTTCATTGCAGTAACAATACAAAGCCATATAGTTTTGAATAATGTATAGTAAAGTAACAGTATAGACATGTAATTTACAATAATAGGTTAATAGGTAGGTACTAGGCTATTGACCCTAGGGCCGATATAAGCCTAGCCAAAAAGGTGCCCTGGCTTTCACCACCCAAGAAAATTATTTTCCTGTGCACCTGTCGAGCAGAACCACAGAGGTGATCCCCGGGGTGAATTTCCTATTTCCCATCCAATCATCAAGATTTTTCTTGAAGAGTGCTAATGAGGAGCTTTGATATAGATAGGTAGTTTGTTCCAGAGTATGGGAAGTCTCTGGGGCAGGAATCTATCCCTCCAGCATGTTCCGCTTATTGTGGTGACGAGGTTTAGGTCCCCAGAGCGTGTAGCTCTGAGGAATTGGGATCTCTTTAAGTGGTGCATGTCCAACAAGTCTGGGTTTGACATAACTTTGTATGTTAGGTAGAGATCACCTCTGAGTAGGCGATATGCGACAGAGTAATGCTAGAGTTTTTTGACACGATCTGCGTAGGGCATCTGTTTGATGCTGGTAATCCTCTTTGTGAGGTATTTCTGCAGCCTTTCCAGTTGCTGTAGATGTCTTATGATGTACATACCAAAAGGGGCATTGTACTCTATAATGGGTCTAATGAGTGATGAGTAGAGAGGAACAATGACCTCTTTTTTTTCCTGGATGAGAAACCTTTTGTGATGAGGTGTGCCACGTAGAAGGATTTCCTGACTACTGTGGCAATGTGATTATCGAAGGAGAGACTACTGTCCACCTGTGTCCAAGGTCTCTTATCACACTTTCAGTGTTAAGTAAAACTACTCGTGCACCAATGCACTGGCCCAGCACTTTTTGGAATTCATCACTTCCAATGCACTGGACCAGCTCATTCTTACCCCCACTAGAGGAAGCAACATCCTTGACTTGGTTATTACGAACATGGGCAACTGTTGCACTACACCAGTAGTCAATTCCTCCCTGGTTAGATCCGACCACAAACTAATCACCATGGAAATCCACATCTCACCCACAACCCCCCGCAAAGGTATCCACCATGAAAAACTTCTCCAAAGCTGACTTTGGACTCCTAAAAACAGAGGTAGCTAACTTCACTGCACCCATGCCAATGGAAAATATATGCATGACTGGCGAATCATACACCAGTGCACTGTATGAACGTACATAAATTCATGGAACTAGCCATACCCAACAGAACCAATATTCTCTCTTCAAAAAAATGAAACCAGTCTGGTGGTCCCCTGCCATTAATAAACTCTACAACGGAAGGAAGAAACTGTTGCAGAAAAAGGTGAAGTCCCAAGACTAGAAAAATTCCCTTATTAGCCTCAACAAAAAGTTAAGATCCCTCATCAAAACCTCCAAAGCCAGCTATGAAGGCAGAATTGCATCAGACAGTAAAAGCAACCACAAAGCCTTCTATAGTTGTATCAAGAATCTCCATGGCAATACGCAGATTTGCTCTGAGTGACTGCACAGTGGTACCGCCTATACTGAGCCAACAGATATTACCAACATACTGGTGACAGATTCAGTGCCAACTTTACCCCCCTCCCTCCCCCCAAAGGACCAATCTCAATACTGGAAGAATGCCAGGCACCCAACATTACTGCAGCACAGGTTAAAGCTGCATTATCTAAGGCTAAGCATATAGCTTCCATGGGACCTGACAGTATCCCTGGCTGTGTTCCACATGAATTACAGTGTGAACTGGCACCACATCTGTGTGCTCAATTCAGTCACAGCCTCACCTCAGGCTTTGTCCCTACCAAATGGTGCACTGCTACAGTCATCCCTCTCCATAAAGGAGGAGTGACTACAGACCCTGGAAATTATCGCCCCATTAGCCTGACAAGTCTGATATGTAGGGCTATGGAGCGTATCATCATGGTCTTAATTAACAAGGATATAGGGAATCTCCAAACTCTAGATCCAAGCAATTTGGTTTTGTGAAGGATGGATCATGCCTGCTCAACCTGGTTGACTTCTTTGTGTCAGTCACCAGAGCAGAGGATGAAGGTAAGGCAGTTCATACAGCCTACTTCGATCTGGCCAAGGCTTTTGATACCATTCCTCACTCAGTAATTATTGATAAACTCAGCAAATTAGGCATCAACCCCTATATCATTAGGTGGGTTGCAAATTGGCTCACAGGTAGAACCCACAGTGTGATCACAGGGATCGGTCCTGGGTCCTCTCCTGTTTGGCATCTACTTCTCAGATGTCCAGGCCAACACGGAGGGACTCTGGCTGACCAGTTTCACAGACTACTGCAAGCTGGGAGCCATTATTAACTCCCCAAGTGATGCAGACATCCTACAGAAAGGCCACACTGAGACCATTGACTGTTGTCACAGTTGTATCTAAATAACATTACAGAGTGGACATCTTAGTTATTGGTGTGTGATTGGTTACAAAAATGAAATTAGCTGACATCTTGTCTGTGAGGAATGCCAAGTAAATAAGTTCCTACAAGTTTTTTTTTTTTTTTTTTTGCCTTTTCACTTCCTAATGTCATTGCATCTGGACTGTTTATGGACCCTAAATTCATAGTTTTGTTAAACAGTACAGTAACTGTTCATTCAAATACAAACCAAAGACATCTATATCATTCATTTTTGATTGTGTTTCTTTGCAAGGGTGTCACAGTGGTGTAGGGGCCAGTGTTGTTGCTTCACACTACCTGGCTGTACTTCTAGTAGAAGTGCCTTCTAAGTGGAGTCTTCATGCCCTCGCCATGTCTGTTTTTTGTGACACTTTGCCTCCAATACCTGCAGATTGTCAACCCCCTCCAAACTAATCAGTCCATGTCTTCCCCATCACCAGTGTGAGAGTCAACCAGGAGGGGGCCATCATTTTAAGACTGAATGGTAGTTTGGGTTCTCATTTAATTGTTATTTCTGTCCCAGCTTCATGGATTCAGTGGCTTACCTCCACAAACTATGTGTAGGTGTGAAAAGGGTTAATGGAGTGGAGTGACTCCCTTACCACTGCAGTGACACTTCTTTCCTAGTCCCTCCCCATATGCCTACCACTGCACTGACACTTCTTTCCTAGTCCCTTCCCATATGCCTCCCTTATAGCTGATCTCTAGTGTCATCTGAGCTTTGCACCAGCAACATTAGGTAATGGTCCATCTCCTAAATGTTTCCCCTTCCCCTCAGACAGGTTCAGTCTTTCCATTCTTCTCCTTCCCTTTTCCAGCTTCAGTAACACCTGAGCTCTTAATCAAAGTCTAGTCACCTGGATCACAGTTAGAACTTTATCCCACTGTGCCATCAGAGCTGTTTGTGGGTTTTTTTGCTGCATGCTCCAGTTTCCTCACACATTCCAGAGACATGCTGTAGATGACCCTTTGTGCGTGCGCTCGCACGTGTGTGTGTGTGTGCGTGTGTGTGTGTGCGTGTGTGTGTGTGCGTGTGTGTGTGCGCGTGTGTGTGTGCGCGTGTGTGTGTGCGCGTGTGTGTGTGCGCGTGTGTGTGTGCGCGCGTGTGTGTGCGTGTGTGTGTGTGTGTGTGTGTGTGTGTGTGTGTGTGTGTGTGTGTGTGTGTGTGTGTGTGTGTGTGTGTGTGTGTGTGTGTGTGTGTGTGTGTCAGAATACTCTCTAGTTTCCCTTGGTTTATAAATTGTTTAAGGGTGGTATCAGAGGATAATTGGCAAACCAAAGATATAAGTTGTGAACTGCCTTTTGATTTGATTTTCATCCCTGATTTCAGGGTCAGAATTTTACTATATCCTAGTAATTTCATAGATGAAGTAAGATGGGTCCCCTTGTTGCTTCACACATTCCTGAAGATAAAGTATTCTGAACAGAAAATTCATTGTTAAGGTTTGGGCAGAGTCAGCACAGTAGTAGTGTGCTTGGTTTGAATGCCTAAAAGAAGCAAGAAAGGGGGTGGTTATAAGGAGTGGAAAAAGGGGAGTAGTCTGGTGTGTGAAGGAAAAATGTTGAGCCAACCACAGCCAAACAGAGATGAGGAAAGTGTTGAGGATAAGGATGTTTTTAATGGAAGTTAAAGTCAACAGCAAATAAGGTAATTACATGAAGCACATGCATATAATGAGGTCATGGAAGTAGTCACTGAGTTCATGGACATGCTGCAATTGCTGATTCAGGAAAATGAAGGGTTTTGAGTAAGGATGAATGCTGTACAGGCTAAACTGGAGCTTTCTGAAACTGTCATTACTGATCCTGAAGATTGAGCTTGTCAGAAAAATCCTAGAATAAGCGGGGTGCTTAAAATTATGGAAAGGGAAAACTGCAGTAGTGTTGTAAGAATTGAAAGGACTGTATGAATCTGTAAAATACTGTAATGAAGCTGGGAGACTGGAACAAACTGGAATGAATGTCCATACCTTTTAATTACCCAGATCTGTGCTTAAAGGAAAACAACGGGAGTGCGAGTCTTTCCTTTATGTGCCAAATCTTCTTTTACTTTTTAGAATAAAAGTCTGCACACACGAACTGAAGAAGGTGGTTTATTATGTACTACAGCATGCAGTAGAGGTAGATGTCAACAATATCTGAATCAAATCTTACTGTTCTTTAATAACAGCTCTATTAAACTGGAATAGATTGAATTATAATGTCTGTAGCATCTGCACTAATTATACTTTGTGTAAATTCTGTATTCAGAATTATTCCAGTCCTCTGAATGATAGAATTAATATTCTGAAATGCTGAATATTTGACCTGACTTCTGCACTCACTCTCTAGTATCTGCACCAAACTTCTGTGGACTGCACTGCAGTGAATTTCTGCATTATCAGTCAGAACTAACTTACTGTCTTCTGTGTTTTAAGTCTCTCTCCTAATGATAGTAAACCTCTGTAAATTTCTTACAAGTTCAACAAGAGACCTGGTTCAAGGCAGCAGAAAGTGCCCCTGCACTACCAGGCTATAACTCATTCCACACCTATCGGCCCCAGAACTTGGACTGAAGCTCCAAAGGCGGTGGTGTTTCCATATTCATAAAGGATGCACACACCTCCAGACTGGTAGCCCAACATAACGCATCTGAGATACTAAACATTGGGTAAGACCGCGATTCAGGTCATAGCCTGCTATAGGTCCCCAACCATGTCCCAAGACTCTCACTCCATGTTCCTAAGCACCCTGGGGAATATTAAGGTCCAACCTAACACTCTCATACTGGGCGACTTCAACTACCCCTCCATTAACTGGGAAAACTACTCCTGTACCAATACACTTGCCCAACGTTTCCTGGAATTCATTAATTCCAATGCTGTGGACCAGCTCATTTTTGCTACCTCTTGTGGGGGTAACATCTTTGACCTGGTCATTACGAATATGGGTGACAGTTGCTCAACACCAATAGTCAACTCCTCCCTGGTTAGATCCGACCACAAACTAATCACCTTGGAAATCCATATCCCTCTCACCCCCCCCCCCCCCCCCGCAAAGGTAATCACCATGAAGAACTTCTCCAAAGCTAATTTTGGGTTCCTAAAAACAGAGGTGGCTAACCTCACTGCACCCATGAAAATGGAGATTTGCATGACCGCCGAATCATACACCAATGCACTGTACGAACACGTACACAAATGCATGGATCTTGCCAAAACCAGTAGAACCAAGATACCTAGATTTGCTCTGAGCTGCTGCACAATGGTAACTCCTATACTGAGCCAACAGATATTGCCAATATACTGTTCGACAGATTGTGTCAGCTTTACCCCTATCCCACACTAAGGGACCAGTCACAATACCAGTAGATTGCAAGGCACTCAGTATTACTGCTGCCCAGGTTAAAACAGTACTGTCCAAGGCCAAGAATACAGCTTGTATGGGACCTGACAACATCCCTGACTGTGTTCTACATGAACTACAGAGTGAACTGGCATCTCTCCTGTGTGCCCTGTGCAATCACAGCCTCACCTCAGGCTTTGTCCCTACCGAATGGCGCACTGCTACAGTCATCCCTCTCCACAAAGGAGGAGCAGATGTTATGTGATCCTATCTCGCCTACATTCTGTACTGATGGGTTCGGAGCCGATCCTCGGCTCCGACTCTGCACGCTATACTATAGAGCGAAGTCTCTAATTGGCTGAGCTATTCTATATCCCAGGATGCACCACCACTACTTCCCCAGATCTCATTTGCCGCTTCATAGCAATAGACGTGGTCTCGACTTGGCTGGGCTAAGTACTATTTACTGATTAATTTTCTGTCAGAAAATTTCTAATTTTTCACCCAAAAGCTGTTTTAACAGCTACTTGTCGTTTCTAAGTGGTTTTTGTGAAAGTTTGTGTAGATTTTGTTAGCGCTAGGTTCCCGCTTTATTTAGTGAGGGGTTTCCTCGCGCTCTACTTCTAGTGTGTCATACCTTGTGTTACTTGACTTTTGTGTAGTAATTTTTATATTTTTCTAGCGTCAAGTTCCCATTTTAGTTAGAGGGGCCTTGCCCTCGCGCTCTGCTAGAGCTGTGTTGTAGTGTCTACCTGTGGGCATATCCTGTTTAAATTAGAGGGATTTGGTACCTTTACGGTAGTTTTCTTGTTCTGTTTTTGGAGAGTGTCTTGTAGAGATGTCGAAGGAGCATAGGCCTTTGGGCTTTAAAAAATGTACCAAGTGTGGGTACAAGATGTCAGTCACAGATGACCATTCTCTATGTGTTTATTGCCTAGGTCCTAAACACCTTCAAGAGTCATGTAGTGTATGTCATGCCTTTTCTTCTCGTGTCCTCCAAGAGAGGAAAAACAAATTGATATTGAAGGGGCTCATCACCCCTTCTTTTGAGGAGGCTTTATCTTCTTCCCCCTCTCCTTCCAGGAAGAAGAATTCTTCGGCTCCGACCAGTCCGTCGGAGCCGACAGCTAAGAAATCAAGGCAGGCTCCTCCGTTGGCTCCACGGACTTCGGAGCCGAGGTCGGGACGGTCTGCCTCGATGCCTCCAGCCTCGACTCCTCTGTCTTCGGAGCCGAGCACTCGAGCATCGAGCGGCGGGTCACCTTCTTCGGCTCCATTGGTTTTGGAGCCGAGAAAGGTCGCTCGCTCAGACTCTTCTACCTCGGCGCCGAAGTCCCTGTCGGCTCCGAGGGAAATTTCTGTGCTGGTGGAATCTCCTTCGGCGCCGATACTGCTTGAGACTATTCGGAGCCGGTCCCCTAGTCTTTCGGAACCGGTGGAGAAGTCAACTCGGGCCCGATCGGTCTCTTCTCGGTCTTCGAGGATGTCCGATTCGGATATAGACAGGGTGCTTCAAAGGCTGTTCCAGTCTCCAGTTTTCCAAAAGTTAGTCTCGGCTCCAGCCCAGTCAGCTCTGGAGCCGATTGTCCACCCTGTTGTATTGGTTCCTCCTCCTACAGCCTCGGCACCATTGGAGTCGGTGCTGGTGGAGCCAGTGAAGGTTCTTGGGTCGGCTCCCACCCTTACTCCAACCCCGACCTTCGGGTCGGAGTTCGGTACATGGACCTCCTCGGTCGGCCCCGGGGGTGACGCTTCGGGTCCGATGCTTTCGGTTCCGAGCCTCCCTCTCAGTGCGTCGGCTTCGGGAGTGCCGTCTACTGTTGTGGCCTCTGGGGTCGGACCTTCCCAGGACTCGGGGGGGGGGGGGGGTCCGGCCTTCAGGGCCATGAGGACTGCTTTGGCCAAATCTTCCTTGGCTACCTCTACCATCTCTCCGGCACCTTCCCTTGGCACGGAGACTTGTTCCTTTGTTGTCCCCCTGTCTCAAGACAGTGGAGCCCTGGGGCGTGAGGTCACCCCCATTGGGGATTCCTCCCTTCCTGGGGGTCCTTCCGAGGCTTCTTCGGAGGAACCTCCCAGGAAGAGACAGTGTAAGAGGAAGCACGTCGACTCGCCTGATGAGTCTCTCACCTCGGACACCGACCTCGATGATGCGGAGGGGTCCCCCAAGTCGTCCTCGGATGATGTCTCCTTTGTGGACATCTTGGAAATCCTCAAGCAATGAGGCGACTGGCAGTCCAAACCCCCTTCCGCTGAGGAGTCGGTATTCCTCAAGGCCTTCGGGGCTCAGCTTTCCGCCTCCTGGGTGTCTCCGCCCTTCGATGAGCTCCTGGATTTGATCTCTCGAAGGGTGTGGGAGCACCCGGATTCTGTGGAACCGGTGCCAGCTCGCCCGAATAAATTTCTGTCAGCCCCCCCGAAAAGAAATTCTTATCTAAAGGTGTGGCCGTAGATGCCCTGGTGGTGTCATCTGCTACCCAGCAAGATGTGGCAGAGGCTTCAACGTCCGTCCATCCTCCTAATAAAGAGTCCAGGAGTATGGATCGGTACGGGAAGCGCACCCTTACTTCAGCAGCCTTTACTTTAAGGTCTCTGAATTACCTGACGCACTTCACCAGACTTCAGAGGGATCTGGTCAAGGAACTTTCAGATACCCTCTCTGGTAACCTACCTGAGCAGTTGGCCCAGACGGTTAGCTCTCAGTTGGCTACTCTATCATCAATATCGAACTCGTCCATGAGGCTAATTTCATATGCGGCCGAAGGGGCGAGTAGAGCGGCAGTACAGGTGTTGCTCTACGGAGACAGGCCTGGCTCCGCCTGTGTCATTTTGTGGAGGCCTTCAAGTCTTCCTTTGCCGACGCTCCCTTTGATGGGTCCTCCTTGTTTGGACCCAAGGTAAAGGACACCTTGACCCGCTGTGAACAAGAGGGTAAGACTTTGACTGCCGTAGGGGCACGGTTTTCCACTCCCTTCCGGCCTTATCCCAAGGCTAGAAGAGGGGGGAAAATGTGGTTCCGCAAATCTCAGAAGACTTACCCCTCACAGCAGGATGATCCCCCTTCTAGAGGCAGAGGGGGGGAAATTTTTCAGGAAGACGCCGTCCCAGAGGCGGCAGAGGCCCCCGCAACACTGGAGACCGTGAGTCCTTTCGTGGCTCCTCAACCTTCCAGCAGCCCTGAAGGATTGCCCAACTGCATCGCTCCGGAGTCAGTCAGGGGTCGTTTTTCGAGGCACCTAAAGGCCTGGGAGAATATCACTCAGGACCGATGGGGGCTCCGGATCATTGCCGGAGGTTACAACATCCCCTTTTCTCAGCCCCCCCCCCCACCATCCCGGAAAATCCCGGACCCACCACCCAGTCAACGGGATCTCGCAGCCATCGAAATTTCAAAGCTGCTTCAAAAAGGAGTCATCCAACCGGTCCCCGAAGACCAGGCCGGATTAGGGACTTACTCAAGATTCTTTTTGGTGCCAAAAAAGACCGGGGACATGAGGCCCATCTTGGATCTCAGCAAGCTCAACCGTTTTGTCAAGAAGTCCAAGTTCTGGATGGTCACCTTACAATCCATTCTCCCGCTGCTGGAGGAAGGTGTTTGGATGTGCTCCATAGATCTCAAGGACGCCTATTATCATATCCTGATAGATCAGGCGTCCAGGAGACACTTGCGCTTCAGCCTGGGAGATGTTCATTTCCAGTTACGCACACTGCCCTTTGGTCTCACCACAGCCCCCAGGGTGTTCACCAAATGTTTGGCGGTGGTGAATGCTCACCTGAGAAGTCTAGGATTCCAGGTGTTTCCATACCTAGACGACTGGCTCCTAACTGCCACTTCCAGGTGTCTACTCTTACAGAACCTTGCAGCCACTATATCTCTAGGCAACTCCCTAGGAATCACCTTCAATTGGGAAAAGTCTGTGTTGCTGCCATCTCAGCGCATACGATTTATCGGAGTAGAGATAGACTCAAAGCAAATGTGGGTCTATCTTCCTACAGAGAGGATAGAAATATTACAATCTCAAGTCCAAGCATTGCTCTTCGAATGCCGAGCCCCAGCAAGGATGGTCCTACAACTGTTGGGTTCCATGTCGGCTACCATTCTCCTAGTTCCCTTAGCAAGATTGCATATGAGGATTCTCCAGTGGCTCCTGTCAGTCCAGTGGTCATATCAGGATCTCCCTCTCAGTCACCTCATTATGATCACGGAGACGTGCAAACAGGACCTCCGTTGGTGGCTTCTTTCCTCCAACCTGGATCAGGGGCGACCCTTCGTTCCTCCACCTCCAGTGGCCACTTTGACTACGGACACCTCCCAGACGGGGTGGGGGGGACATTACCTGGGCAGGTCAGTCCAAGGCAAGTGGCACCCCTACGAGAGTTCCCTACACATCAACATACTGGAAATGAGGGCGGTGCTTCTATCGCTACAAGCACTACACAGTTACCTCCCCCAGGGCATGATTGCCGTTCAGTCCGACAACATGTCAGTAGTCTGGTACCTGAACAAGCAGGGAGGGACCAGGTCCTACCCCCTTTGCAGAGAGGCCATGAAAGTATGGGATTGGGCTATTGCAACCAACCGTTTCTTGATAGCAACACACATTCCGGGGAGATCCAATGTGATAGCCGACAGACTGAGCATAACTATTCTGTCCCCGCACGAGTGGTCTCTGAACGACAGAGTGGCAACTCAGATCTTCAGAAGATGGGGGAACTCCTTGTTGCGACCTCTTTGCGACTCCTCTCAACACGAAATGTCTACAGTTCTTCTCTCTCACCCCAGTTCCGGGGGGGTTTCCCAAGGACGCCTTAGTCCAAGCTTGGCCCACCGGCCTACTGTATGCCTTTCCACCGGTTCCCCTTCTTCCCAGGGTGATCCAGAAGGTGATTCACTTACAGTGCAAGATGATTTTAGTTGCCCCATACTGGCCTCATCAAGTCTGGCTGCCCTTTCTTCGGAAATACGCACTGGACGGTCCATGGTTCCTGGACCAGGTTCCAGACCTCTTGATCCACCAGTCGGGACAGCTTCATCAGTCCCTTCACTCGTTGAGGTTAACAGCTTGGCTCCTCCACTTCCGACCATAGTCAGGAACCAGGTTTTGGATTCGGAAGTCATACATATCTTGTCCTCTGCCCACAAGAATTCGACTAAGAAAATGTATAACAGCAAATGGAAGAGATTCGCCATTTGGGCCCAACTCCGGGGATTAGATCCCATTACTGCCCCGGTGTCAGAAGTTTTGAAATTTTTAGCTTCCTTATTCAATCAAGGTTCTTCGGTCTCTACCATCAAGGTTCAGTTGGCAGCTATTTCTAATTTTCATGAAAGTATAGACCCACCTTTGATGAGCAATAAGTTGTGTAAAGCCTTCATGAAAGGTGCTGGGCTGCTCCGACCTCCGATTTCTCATCCCGCTCCACCGTGGGATCTTAATTTCATATTAGGTGCTTTGACCTCTTCTCCCTTCGAACCGGCAGCAACTTGTGACTTGAAATTTCTTTCTTGGAAGACTGCTTTTTTGGTGGCAATTACATCAGCCAGAAGAGTTTCGGAACTTCAAGCCCTATGTGTCAAACCACTGTACCTGTTTTTTCACAAGGATATAGTATCCCTCAGGCCTAATCCATCCTTTGTTCCCAAAGTTTGTTCTAGTTTTTGTCTTCAACAGTCATTGGAACTCCCAGTTTTCTTCCCCAACTACTCAGACAGAGCGGAATACATCTTCCATTCATTGGAAGTTCACAGGCAATTGCGTTTCTACTTAGATAGGACGCACCAAACACGGAAAACAGATCAGTTGTTTGTGTCCTTTTCGGACAATAAATTGGGCAAAGCCGTCACGAAGGTCACTATTGCCAAGTGGATCAGAGACTTACTTTCTTTCTAATAGAGAGCTTACAACCACTGTGAAAGCTCATTCTACAAGGGCTATGGCTACTTCGACAGCATTTCATGCTAAGCTTGCCATTAGTGACATTTGTGCTGCAGCTACCTGGTCTTCTCCTCACACCTTCATTTCTCATTACAAATTGGATGTGGCATCTCGGGGGCGAGCTTTCTTCGGTTCCACAGTTCTCAGGAGTGTTTTCCAGTGAGCCACCCAGGAATCAGGTGCTAGGGACGCTGTCCCATCAGTACAGATTGTAGGCGAGATAGGATCACATAACATCTTTTAGTTATGTACTTACCATAACTTTAGATGTTTGGGATCCATCTCACATTCTAATAACCCACCCTCCTTCCCCCTGCCTTGGAGATCAGAAGAGACCGGACGGTTCAGTTTAGCCATTTCATCTTGAAACACCTGGCAATGTTATTTCAACTGTCTATGACTGTGTGCATGTGTGCGGACAAACAAGATCTGGGGAAGTAGTGGTGGTGCATCCTGGGATATAGAATAGCTCAGCCAATTAGAGACTTCGCTCTATAGTATAGCGTGCCGAGTCGGAGCCGAGGATCGGCTCCGAACCCATCAGTACAGAATGTAGGCGAGATGGATCCCAAACATCTAAAGTTATGGTAAGTACATAACTAAAAGTTACAGACCCTGGGAACTATCGCCCCATTAGCCTGACGAGTCTGATATGCAGAACCATGGAATGCATCATCATGGACCTAATAAACAAGGAAATAGGGAATCTCTAAACTATGGATCCCACAAATTTGGTTTTGTGAAGGGTAGAATATGCCTGCTCAACTTGGTCAACTTCTTTGAGTCAGTCACCAGAGCTGTGGATGAAGGCAAGGTGGGTTCATACAGCCTACCTTGATCTGGCTAATGCCTTTGATACCATTCCGCACTCAGGAATCATAGCAAAACTCACTATAAGCTAGGCATCAACCCCTGTATCACTAGATGGGTTGCAAACTAGCTCACAGGTAGAACCCACAGTGTGAAAGTAGCTGACTCCAAGTCAGACTGCCAACCAGTCATGAGTGGAGTCCCACAGGATTCAGTCCTGGGTCCCCTCCTGTTTGGGATCTACTTCTCTGAAGTCCAGGCCAACACAAAGGGACTCTGGCTGAAAAAGTTCGCAGACAATTGCAAGTTAGAAGCTATTATTAACTACACAAGTGATGTTGACAACCTACAGAAAGGCCTCACTGAGACGAACGACTGGTGTCAGAACCATGGCCTTAAGCTCAGTGCCAAAAATGTGTTGTCATCCCCTTTGGGAAAAACCCAGTTCCCATGAATTACCACATTGATGGTAGTCCACTGAACACAGAAGGCATTATAAGAGATATGGGAATAGAGGTTGACAGCAACCTCTCTTTCTGACCACACTGGCAATGCGGTGGTCAAAAGTCCTTCTATGTGGCACATCTCATTACTAAAGGGTTTTGCATCCGGGAAGAAAGAGGTCATGGTCTCCCTGTACTCTTCCCACATTAGGCCAGTTATTGAGTACAATGCCGCATTTGGCACGTACCTCACTAAGTACCTGCAACAATTGGAGAGGCTGCAAAAATACCTCACAGAGGATCCTAGGCCTTAAACATTTGTCCTATATGGACAGACTCGAACTCCCAACTATTCTCTGTCTCGTATCGTCTACTTAGAGGTGATCTCTGCTCGACTTACAAAGCCATGTCTGACCCAGCTCTGTTAGAAGTGCTACATCTGAAGAAATCACAATTGGCCTGCACCACACGCTCTAGAGACCTCAACCTCATTACCACAATCAACAGAACATGCTGGAGGGACAGGTTCATAACCCAGAGACTGCCCATGCTGTGGAATAGACTTCCCATACATGTCAAGCAGAGCACCTTCACTGGCCCTCTTCAAGAGAAATCTTGATGAGTGGATGGGAAATAGAAAATTCACCCCAGGGATCACTCCAGTGGCTTTACTAGACAGAGGCACTGGGAACTAAGGTCAGGTGACACAATGCCGGGATAATCCTATGGGCTAGGCTTGTAAAGGCTCCAAAGCCATTAGCCTAGTGCACAGCTATGAACCTACATGCTTCTTTAACATTGGTTCCCAAGCTTCATACCATATGAACAAGATCTGCTTGTACTCAATGTACTAAACACTGTGTTAGCACATTTTGTTCTTATCAGTATTCTTAACCGAAGTTCATTTGTATCCTTTACTGAAATATTTGTTTCTGTTGAAACTGCATTTAAAATATAAAATGAAGATATAGGCTTACTTTAATATTGCTGCATTTCTAGACCTATGGTAAGAGAATACTGTATTTATGTCAGCAAACTACATTTAAGTGAAATCTGATCTTACATTTGTATATGCAGACAGCTCTTGTTATGGTCCCAGATAGCTGAAATAGAGATGTTGATGAAGCACACCACCCTGCATGGGTCCCCACAGAGGTCTGCAAAGATTGTCTCTTTGGATCATAGTTTTTCAGCATATTTAATGATGGGGAAAATAATCTAAAAGGTTTGGAAGCCAGGAGTGAAACTGGAGTGTGGAAGTTTGAGATTGTTTATTGATCTAGAGTTTTTACACCCACAACAAAGTAAAGAACAGCAGTTATAGTGATTCAAAGACTGTAAAATTAAGGGTTTGCGGTGTAAACTGATTAGTTGTACAGAGATGAAGATTTATTGGCTTGGTAGCATAAGAATTTTTATAGACCCCAAGGAGGCTTTGAAAGTGCTGGAAAGCATGTTCAGGACAGAAAGCAGCCAGGTGAAAGAAGATGCATTGCTGGGGCAAGCAATAGGGGAACAGGTGCTACATCTTCATGACCTTGTTGACCATAGGACAGTGGAATTTTTCCCGTAGAACTAGAGTACTTGCTGAAAGACTGACCCAGCTGCAGGCTTTGCCAGCAAAAAGGGGTACTTGGGTAACAGCACCAAGTGATGACTGGGGCTCACTCAGGTAAGCCTGTTATGTCATGTATGGCTGCTTGGTCTGTATGCTTTCATCTCCTTTTTTATATATATATATATATCTCTACTGTACTTTAGTTGCAGTTAATATTAATTTGCATTACTGCCACATTACTGGAAAGTAAGATGTTAAAGGAAAGTAAGATGTTAATGTAAAGTTTGATATTAAATATATCTGCGACAGGAGAAAATATGAAATTTAAGATATCTTAGTGGAGGTAGCAGATTGAATGGTGTTAGGTGAACCATTAAGAACTGAGGAAGACTACTGGAATTGCTTTACTTTAACTGTATTGGTGTTAGTTTTGCTCCACCCATCATAGTTTGTGGGGGAGTTGGGACAAATGGTGTACATGCAAATCTAGGGCAGGCTGCCCCTGTTTAGGAAGAGCAGTTTTTCTTGTATATAGAATTTCAGAATCCCAAAAAACTGAGTTGTGCTTAGTTAATTATTTCAAATTGTTTGTAGATAGAGTAAAGCCACCAGAAGCAGGATTACAGACGCAAATTAAAACAAGTGACAGTCTTTATCAAGTGCTATGCATAATATTCTTAAGGTGGTGCATGAAGCAGGTGTGAAAGATGGTTTACCATCATTATCCAGAATCACAGGCAGTCAAGTCCACCTGTGCGATGTCCTACATCCCGAATGATGGAATGCCGAACACAGACATTCCTGACTGCCCAATCTCACCCACTTCTGGACCCAGGTTAACACTTGTTCCTGAGTCCAGAGCAATAGGGAGTCTTGAAGTTCGGTGTTCATCAGGTATACCAAAATTCAGCATTTCCAACTTTTGCAGAAGTACGTTGACCATAGGATGACTCTGTTGCCTGTGATTCGGGATAATGATGGTAAACCATGAAAGCCACTAGCAGGGAGAAGCAAGTGGAAGTGATATTGGCATGTATATCTGCAAGTGATAGCCCAGTCAGAATTTACCACTAAATCAGTTAGGATGGATGGGTTTATTTGTGTAGTAAGGGAAAATGGAGGCCAAACAGAGACAAAGATTGGGAAGACAGTTTATTATTATAATGTGGAATATTAGTAGCTTGACTATCCATATCCAGAGGGAAAGAGTTTTGAGTGCAGCCAAAAAAGATGAGAATGTGGTAATAGCCTTGCAGGAAACGTACCTAGGATTATAGCAGTACTGTAAAGTGGAGAGAAAGGAATACAGAATCTAAGCTATGTTGAGCTATATAGGGTCAAGGAGGAGAGATGCAGTATTATAGCATAATAGATTGGGTTTAATAGCTGCTGAAGTGTTAGATGAAGAAGGGTGTTTAGCGTGGAAGGGCATTATACTTGTGCACCCATTACTCTAGATGTGTTGTGTATTTCCGCAGACGTGACGCTTAGTTGCCTGTGGGCTGTCATGTTGAAAATAGTACAGTTATATGAGGGGCAATTAGTTATAGTAAGAGACTGAATTATATTTTTTAATTTAAATGGTATATTAAGGAGCAGAAAGAATTTGAGGTTAAGCAGAACAGATAGATCATTTAAGTGGTTGTGAGGCAGATTTAGGCTGGTAGATACTTGAGAAATCAGTAGGACAAGGATGGTGTGAATGTACTCACTACTGTAGAAAATGGTAACATTGGGTTGACATTAGATGCATTTTATTTTTCAAAAGAGCGCATGTTTGGAAGTTGTGCCCCTTTTGCAGTAAGATTATGCAAGCGTATAACTGCAGCTTTCTATTAGCTCACAGAGATACAGGTGCTGTTACTGGTGTTTTACCACTTATTCCGTGAACAGCAAAAAATGTAGTTTAATGGTAAGGGAAATCTTACAAGGCTTGCTAGATGGCATGGGCGTATTGTCCAAGAACAAGTGGGACTGATTAAAGGAGGAGTTAATGAGAAGAGAGTGCAATAGGCTTCTTCAGTTTGAATTACATCTGTGTAGGGACAGGTCAACGAAGTGGGTAGAACTGGGTATAAGAAAAAGTTTGGGAGAAATTCAACAAGTGGAAGATAATAGGATTTTATCTCAAGTAGTTTGAATAGGGATCTTTGTACCCACTGTTCTTCAGCAACAACAAGGGTTTTGACAACAAGGCTGAGGCATTAGAAAGTTGATTGGTCTGTTTGGAAGTTCAAGAGAAAAAGTGGTGGGGTTTCGTTAAATCATCAGGGAGAATTAGTAAGAGAATTCACTGTTTTGCATGGTGGGTTGTATAAGGGTAGAGAGCATTTGGTAGGGAAGCAGGAAGCAATTAAAAGGTACCTTAAATATATTCAATTGCTAGAAGTTTCAGAGGTACACAGAAGAACAAATAAAAATAGAAGTTTCTGAGGAGGAAATTAAAATGTAATATAAATACAAAAAAAAAAAAAAAAAAAAAAAAACATCACCAGGAAGTAATGGTGTTTCAGTAGACGTCTGGAGGTTAGTAGAAAAAAAGGTTGTTAAGAGAACAGTTGTGTCGCTTTGTAATTGGTTGTTAATGAAAGGAGATCCTCTCCATCCTCTAGAAAGTCAGGAGTAACTGTAGTCCTACCCAAGATAGGAAGAGATCCTGAGGAGTTAAGTACTTGTCTCCCCAAAGTAATTTTAAATCCTGACTGTAAAGTTTTTGAGTATTGTAGGTAATAGGCTTGCAAAAATCCTAAATTCATTAGTACATGAGGAGCAGTGAGGGCTTATCTCGGGCAGAAGAATTTTTGACAGTATCATTAGAAGCTGAATAGTAGTGCAAAGTGTGAATGAAAGGTGGATGGAGCTAGCATTCATTTCAATAGATGTAGAGAAAGCATCTGAGAGGGTGAATTGGTTACAATTAAGCCATGTGGCAAAAGAATTTACCAGTTATGTTTTTGCATTTACAACAAGAATGTACTACGGGATGGATGCAAGAGTGAAAATAATTGGGGAGTTCTCGCAAAGTTTCATATTAAATAGTGATACAAGGCAGGAGTGTCCAGTTTTGTTCCAACATTTTACCCTCTACTTGAAGTGATTAGGCAGTCTGATTTGACAGTTAGAATCCTATGGGTATAAATGGAGGTGTTTGGAATTAAAAATAGCTGTAGAAGCTGATGATATCATGTTGCCATATTGCCAGAGAAAGACACCCAAAAGGTGCATAAATAGTTGCAGAGAGTTTGGGGAACTTTCGAGATATAAAAAAGGAAAAGAACAAGTTTTTAGGAAACGTGCAAAGGGTGCTAAGGTGAGATCTAGAGAGGGGAAGTAAGGAAGGAGTCAACTGTCTTATTGCATGATTTAAAAAAAAACTGTCATGACTCCATTGGATTTCATTTGATAGGTTAACAGGAAAACTGCACAAAAAATTACAAAATTGGAAATTCCTTGGCCTGGATTTAGAGCAGAGGGTACAGGTTTTTATAGTGATACTGAATTTCTGTCTCTTATATTTAGGCCACTCCTTTTGGGACACCATTAAATAAAATGCAAGAAAGGAAAATTAGAATTTGGGTGAAAGATTTTATATGGTTAGGAAAGGCACCCTATGCAAAATGGGATAGACTTGTACTTGCAAAGGAAAAATGGGGGCTTGGAAGTTCTGGATGTCTGGAGGTAATGTGAGAACAATGCAGTTGGAAAATTTAGCCAGATGCCAAGCTCCAAACTGTAAAATGGTATGGAAGCAGATGATCTTGGAAAATAGTGTCTGATGACCCTGTATAATGTAATGTGGGGAAGAAGGTCATAAGTGATTATACTTCCTTTAATAGACATAGTGAGTGATGAGACTAGTAATATGTTCCAACTGAAGGCATGGAAATTGTGGGGAAATAATATTTTGTCTTCTGGGTCAAGAATCCAGGATGGCCAAGTGCAGTCAGATCCAAGGAGATGTTAGCACTTAGATACAGAAGTGGTATATTGGAAATCGGGAAATAGGAGCTGTACTGGCTTGGGATTCAGTTAAGGACAGGTAAAGGTAACACATGGCATGTTCTGGTGTTATGAGAATAAAAATGGTGTTGGCACAGCTAGCATCAATGAGAGAAGAATAGGATAGGTGGCACGCTGTATTAAAATGGATACTGTTTATTAGAGAAGGAAGAATGAGGAAAGGAATAGTATCAAGGTTATATAAACTACTAATTGAGGCTGTCTGGGAAGGACAAGACCACTGAGGAAGGAATTGGAAGTTTAAGATTTGGCAAAGTATGTAATATTTCTGTGAAGGCAGCCTGGCTCAGGATATTCACTTGGAATCCCCACATAGATATGTGTATACACCAGTGAGGGTAAAGTTATATCCTGCAGTGGATGATACCTGTTGGAGAGTTGGTTGTGGAGATGGGCAAGATTGACTTCATATTTTCTGGAGGTGTCACAACCTAGAGGGGTTGGAAGACAGGATTATAGAAGATGATAGCAGTTGCGATGTTGAACGCAATAAATTTTTTAGGAAAGAATGGTGCTGAGGGTAGTGCTAGAAGATGATATAGGAGAGCACTACAGCAGTTATTCTGGCTCGTACTAGTAATGGTGAAAAAGGTCGTAACCAGAAGATGAAAACTGTTGTGGAAGTTGTAGCCCTGGTTGATGCAATATGGTTGGGAACGAACAATAGCTGAGAAAACAGAAATATAAGAAAATTGCTTTGCTAGTTTAGCTACCTTTTGAACAGTATTTCCACGTGTAGCAGATTAGAAGTTGTGGTTCACAGGTGTATAGTTAAGTACTAGGCTAGCTGCCCTTGTGGATCATTTAAAGCCGAGCCATTTCCCCTTAGTGAGAATCAAATCTTGTACTTCTTGTTTGTGAGGTAAACGCCTTAACCATTACCCCCCCCCCCCCCCCCCCGTGGCTGTTTTGTCCCATTGAATGGTAGGATACGCTCAGACTTCCCTTTGACTCAGAATTTGATAAAGGTGGTATCAAAGAATGAATATTCTTAATGGGCAGATTTCATTTTCTTATTACCTTTTCTCATTTTGTTGTTTTTTGCCCATAAAGGGAATTAAACAGCTGAATCCTAGATTGTCAAAATATGGCTTTGTTTTCAGAAGGTGGGTTATGCTGCATTCCAGTAAGGGATGCTGTAAAACTGCTTTTGTTTTATGGCTGCCATTTTGTTTTCTAACTATGAGATAAGTGAGCAGATATATTAGAAAACAATAAGAAGAATTTAGTATTTGTTTGCTTTATGCTTGGTTAAGTGATAGGGAATAAACTATCTTTTTCTGTAGTGTTATGAACACAAACATAGTAATGATAGTTTGATGTAGAAATATACCTGTCAATCCACAGGCATTGAAAATGGGAACTAAGGCCCTTGAACAGTAAGTACATCACCCTAAAAATCTAGATATCTAATTAGCACAAAATTTGAATACTAAATGGAACATTAATCTTCTGCTCCCAGTAAGAATGTGGGGTACTACTCAGAAACGTATGTTTAGAAAAACAGAAGAAAAAATTTTGGAAAAATATATAACTGCATTATCAAAGAGATACTGTAGAATCTGTAGACTTTAATGAACTGTATTGTAAAATTCTATTATCAGGTCATTTAGTTTTGTTTTAGAAAAAGGATGATTTTAAGATGTGTGTCCTCTTTCTGTAAATTATTGCTGCCACTGGTATGTTGCTCGTGGTGTGTTTTTCTTTTTACTAGACCGCTTCAAAAATCACATATAATGAGGTGGATTCAGAAACTTTTGTGAAGGGGTAATCAATCCTGAAAATAGGGATATGCCTCCACAAATAAGGATAACCTGTGCGTCTTGTGCAGGGGTAAATCAGGTCTAAGAATAAGAACATTCCTCCCAAGCATAAATAGTTGTGAGGTCTTTTTAATACTCTTTTTGTCCCGCAACCATTGAGGCCCCAGTCCCTATTGACAGATTCATTTTCCTCCTGTCTAGTATACAAAACATTGGATAAGGGGAGGTGAGAGTCCAAAATAATGGACTGCCATTCTGCGTGGAGTCGGTACTTTTATTTTCTGTTTGTCTTCTTACCCTCGCCCACATGGCTGGCAGGTGTGTTGCCTGCTGTGCTAGACTGACATATAGATGAGTGATTCTGCTCATCTTCATTATCTATAGGTTCATAGGTTCATACTAGGCTATCTGCCCTAGGGCATTTATAAGCCTAGCCCAGAGTTTTGTGGCTTTCGCCACCCATTTAGTTTGAAGGATACTATGCCCATTATTTTGCTGTGCCTCTGTCAAGCAGTGACACTGAAATTATCCCCGGGGTATACCTGCAATCTCCCATCCACTGGTCAAGATTTCTCTTGAACAAGGCCAGCGAGGTGCTCTGCCTCACATGAACCGGGATTTTGTTCCACAGCATAGGGAGTCTCTGGGTATAGGTTCATAGGTTCATACTATCTAGCTGGAGTGTGGTCTCCTTGGCAGGCTGTTATACCCTTCAAAGCTGTAGCTGACTCATTTTAAAACCTGCTGCCTTTTCCTGATATGGTACCTCTGAAGTTGAGGAGTGAAAAAAAAGTAAAGTCATTCCTGGATAGCATTCCTAACTTCAGGAGCAAGACAGGGCCTGCTGCTGTCCCCTTAACTCTAAATTAAAAACTGTAGCAAGCTGCGCTACAGCTAATACCATACACAAGCTGTCAGTCCTGACAGCAATTTAATTGCTGGTATGGAAATAAATGCCAGTTCTTTACTACTGCAGATTGGACCCCAGGTGGCTGTCCCTTTGCTCTACCCTAGTCATGCTTCTGGTCACCATATCCTCCCCACCTTCTTCCCTGGAGTGTACTCTCATGGATGGTGATAGGGAATGCCAAATTTGCAGGGATTAAGAGGTGCTACTCCTGGAGTGGCAGGCTTCATTGTGCCCCTGGGCGCATCCACCTATCGGGGGGGCTATTACTGCAGTGGTACTTACTTGTAGGATACCCATTAGCTGTTCCTAACTAGATGCTGCTTGCGGTGAAGTGTCATCGTGTGCTTCAAGACTTGTGTAATTATTTCTGATTTTCGTTTCATTGCAGGGAGGTTAAGTTTTCCTGTGTTTTTATGTGTTCACCACTAAAATCTTTGATCAATCAGAGTCTTATTTGTTAAAGTTTTCTGCAGCTCTAAGCAAAGAGTTAGCATTTCTAGTAGTGTAGTACTGCTAATGCATTGGACTTGGGTAGTTTGTCTTGTCAACCTAATCCATCTTCTCCTAATACTAAAGGTACCCTGCACAATTTACTTATTTCTGATCCTTTGATCTGTTTTTACTAGAAGCCTAATAACCTTATCTCCCCAGATTCCTGTTTTTGCTTTCCAAAGTCTTTTGACTTTTTTTTGGCACTCTAACCAAAATTACTCCCAGGAAAAATAATTTTATGTGGAAAGTCCCAGTGCTCTTTATAACCCATCTGATTTAAGAAATTTGCCAAAGAAAACAAAACTTACATGTACACTGCAGTATGTGAAGGATATACCACCTAACAAATGTTTCTCTCCATCACAGTAAGTTTAAATTTTAGTTTTTCCTATTCCAAAGCCACTGAATGTAAATAGTGATCTTTAACCTCAGTGGCATCAGCATAGGAAAAGTGTGAGGCAAGTCTGTAGACCATACTTCTCAGCATGCAGCCAATGAAAGTAAGAACATCTAGCTAAAAATCTGGATATCTATTTGGCACAAAACTCTAATGCCATGCTTCCAGTAAGAGAGTGGAAGTCTACTCAAATACATCTAGAAACTGAGAGTGACAAAAGCGGTGGAAAATATAAGCACATTATCAGAGACCGTGTAAAACCTGTAATCTTTAATGAACTGTATCGCAAAATACCATAAATCAATTATTTTTGTTCCAGAAAAAGGGAATTGCAAGATATGTGTCCTCTTTTTATAGGTTATTGTTGCCAATAATACGTTGGTCATGTAGTGTGAGTTTTTGTATACTAGACAGCTTCAAAAATCACGTGATGAGTGGGATTCAGAAAACTGAGTGAAGGAATAAATGAGCCTTATACAGGTACGTATCTCCAAAAATAGGGACTCCCTAAATCAGAACTGAAAATAGAAATGTTCCTTCATATAGAACAGTTGAGATGTCTGATGTACACTTTTTAATGGATGCTACATCGCAAATGAGGGCAAACTCCTCCATTAAGGTTCTTACAGACACAGTTTGTACTATCCTCAAGGTGAATGTCACCAATGGACAGCCTAAATTTATTTGGGCTGTAGCTTTAATAAAAAAGATCACACAGCTTTCTTAGTCCGATTAAGGTTTAGGAATGACGGCAAGGAAATTTCATCAAGACTCATCAGATGCCACAAAGTGTGTACGAACATTGGCATATCACTTCAGCCATTCATCACCCTTTGACTTTTATTATTCTGTGGAGCTGTCTTCTGTTGGTGCAGTCTACAAGAGTGTGTTCAGTTAGGGAACTCCTCAAGCTTTTTGATTGGTCCTCACTTCTGTAATAAAAATTCAGTGTAGCAGCAATAGTTATCACATATTATACCATGACCCCCCCCCCCCAAAAAACGTGCATGCTGATTGGCCAGCGTGCACATTGTAAATAGAGTTATACTAATGGAAAAAGGTCCGGTCGCCCAGACTTTTTTCCATTAGTATAACTCTACTTTTAAAACACTGTCTCGCTATGTTAAATGGGTTTAACATAGCGAGACAGCTTTAAAATAAGCAACGGAGATCTCCGTTGCTTATTTTAAAGCTGTCTCGCTATGCTAAACCCATTTAACATAGCGAGACAGGTTTTAAAAAAAAAAAGCAACTGAGAAAGCAAGATCTCCGTTGCTTTTTTTACTGTTTCGCTATGTTAAATGGGTTTAACATAGCGAGACAGTTTTAAAATAAGCAACGGAGGACATCTCCGTTGCTTATTTTAAACTGTCTCGCTATGTTAAACCCATTTAACATAGCTTAAACAGTAAAAAAGCAACGGAGATCTTGCTTCCTCCGTTGCTTTTGCCAACTCTGATGTACTGCGCAGGCGCAGTACATCAGAACTGCCGCGGATGCCAGACATCTGCGGAAGGGCAGTAAACAGGCATTATACTATGCCATTATTTAAGAAAAGTAATAGTTTCTTTTCTTAAATAATGTCATGGTATAATAGCAATAACCCACTTCTGGGTGTGGGTAATGCTGTATTTACCCACGGTTGGCTTTGTTTGGTCCCTTGGGCTTCGCCCTCGGGACCAAACCACGCCAACCGTGGGTAAATCCAGCATTACCCACACACAGGCGTGGGTTATTGCTATAACAGTTTCTGATCTACATTATCTCTTTCCGGCCTTGTCACTGAATTTTGCTTTTAGAATTTACTTTTTATTCTGCATTTTCTTCCTTTGTGTTTTTTTTTTTTTGATGCATTGTCTTCTCTGTTTCCTGCTATGAATCTGTTTAGAACAGGCTTTTCTACAGCATTCTACGTATGTTTAGTGGTAGTAATTTACACTGTTCAATTTTCAGTACCTAGTGCTGTCTGTCTTCATCTACTAAGCACCACCGTTTGCCCCCCATTTGAGACAGTGCGACAGACTGTTAGCAATTTAAGATACAGAAGTCATTTATTTTAGGTTGCTGTTTTAGTTTCTTTTAAGTGAAATTCTTGTACAGATGCTGCCATGTTAGAAGAAAATGTGAGCAGTTTAACATGAGCCGCAGTAAATAAATACATAACAAATGAAAGTTTTCTGTGCCTTTTATAAGCTTTGCATCAGTGTTGCAAAGTTTAAAAATCGTACGCCATTTCAAATTATATATTGCTGTAGAGTATATAAAACTAATTAATTATTCATCAGTGCTGACACAGATGCCTGATTGTCTCAATCCTCTTTGTTTTGTAAATGGTCTAGCTCCCATATATTAACCCTCTCTTGTTTCTATACATTATAATAGTCTGAAATGGGAGGATAAGTGGGATAGTAGCTCTTCTTGAGAAACAGAACAATCAAACAAACATTTTCAACTAGTTGTGGTGCTGCGGTAGCATTGTCGCCTCAGTCAGACGCTGTCTGGTTCGATTCTCAGCTAGAGCGTCTTCTGCGTGGAGACATGCATGAATGGACGTACCTTTGTTAAAGGTTGTGCGTCAGGGCTGGTAACTCGGTACGTAAAAATCAACTACCAATCATTAGCGGACCGGTGTTCCGCTGTGGTGACCCCTAACTGGGAAAAGCTGAAAGACACAACGATGCCACTACCAAATTGCATTACTTTTGTACAAACTGATCATCGATCTGCAAAGGTTTTGTAGTAAAAAAACTGTTTTCTTCTCTGTCAGTTTTACTGACCTTATAAACTGCATAGACCACCTGTCCATTAAAGTTGGTAATCTGCAGAGTTTCTGTGGTGGAAGGGAGAGCTGGTCAGATTACATCTTGTCAGTTTTGTCACTACAAAAAGCAGTCTTGTTCTTTGGTGTGCAGTGTAAGACTGGAGTCTTTAAGATTGTTACACCTGAACTGCCACAACCTATGTTTCCTAGTTGGGTGTTTTTTTAGTAAGTTACTTTCTTGCAGCCTATTACAACCACTACACAAAAACTTGAGCTGGCCTACAACAGGACTGAATGCTTTGCTGCTAGTATCCCTCCTACTGTTAGCAGTATGAAGCAGTAATCAAGCTTAGTTTTTTTAGAATTACCTAGTTGTCAGAAAGAAACTCAAGTGAAAACTCGTACAATTCAGTAATTGCCTTAATCTGTCTATGATGGCATCTTTTCTTCTCACGTCTTTTACTCCTGGCCCTTTTGTTATATTCAGCTGTTTTTTTTTACTTTCCTCAAGGTCACCATCTTTCTTTCATGCTCTTACTAGAATCCTTTATACTTCATGTCTGCTGTCCTCCCTGTGTGTCTGTGTGTGTGTGTGTTTATTTATTTTTTTTGTACACATTTCTGCTGATTGTGCTTCCAAGCTGTATTGACTGTTATGTCATTTTGTATTAGATTTGTACCTTCATGCCTCCTGACCATGTATCCTCACCACTGTAGATATGACCTATTTGTTCACCCTGCTTCAGGGGTGGGGAATCATGTCAGACATAATCATTAACCAAGTCCCATTTTTTTGCTGGCCTAACCCTGTCGGTCAGTGTCTTGAGATGCATGCCTGCTAAAGTATGGGTCTGGTACATCATTCAGAGTGTGTAGTTTGTGTCCACACAAGTCCGATGATGGCCACATCAAGTACATGGTGCTCGACAGAGCTATTCCCAGCCCATACATTGTATGCCGTGGCATCTGTCTTCCAGCAGTTATCAACATATGGTGTTAAAGCCCCCTCCCAATGAGGTGATGAAAGAGTCACAATCATTTTCTCACCCCAACATTCTCCAAGCAGTTTGTCTAGTACATGGAAGACTAGCAGATCCGTGGTTGTTCAGGTCTAAGTCAGGGCTTTGCCTCCTCTTGCTTGTGGTATTTCATACTTTCTCAGGCAACCATTTGCTATTCTGAATTAATAGCTGTTATGCTTTGATATATTTTCACTTTCATTGCGCATGCTTTTGTGTATTTGTATTTATTTTCATCTGTCAAGCAGATCCTGAAGGGCACTCGTTGCCCGATGTACTGAATGCATGAGAGCGAATCCAGTACTCAGGATCAAGCAGATCACCAGTCTAGTACTTACCTTCAGCTGAGTAGAGAATAGACTGTTGTGGGCTAGTGACATTTAGTCTGCGATTGCCATGGCAGTTTTTGATATGTGGGCAGTACTTTGAAGTAGACTACATCCTCAGCTCTTTGTATTCTAAGAAGATATCTGACTGCAGCAATTCGAGGATCTTTCCTTTATTGTTTAAAATAATTTCTGTATTTTATTTATCTAAAGTTTTCCAAAAATAATTTATATTTCAGTTCAACAATTCTTGTAATCATTCCATTCTTATCCTTTACGCTGCATTTCAGGTTACAGCAATGATGCAGAGGTGAAGTGTATATACTGTCAGGTGTGTCAGACATGATCTTCCCCCTTTCTCTGCAAAGATTAAGCCTCTCTCTTTGAACAGATATAAATACAAATTGTACAGTTTTTTTTTATTTTTGGAATTATGTGTGTTAGCTAAACATGCCATCTTTTCCATTTACAATGGAAATAATTAAATACACTTTTTTGAAAGATGGTCTAAATGATTTCCATGACATGCTCATCTTATTTATTCCTTTAGTTGTACCATTCTATTGTTTCTCTACTACTACGGTCTTCATTAATTCAGTTCCTAACAAAGAAGTCCAATTCCTTGAAAAGTTAATCTCTTCCTTTTTTTATTACTGCATCAACAGTGTCTTTGCTTTTTTTCATTTATTCGGCTACAACCTCACTTCTTGTAATATCTTATTAACATGATCAAGATTTTACCCTCATCCATAACCTATTTTTGGCTAGAATTTTAATCTTGTCTGTGTATGATAAAAACATGGAACACACAAACCCACACACACTTTTTTAACACTTTTATTGAATTATTACTTAAGGTACAGGCAAACATGCATTTACATAACAGAAAACAAACCATGTTAACCTCTTCCCAGTTACCAACATTATATGTCACATATATTCGTTTTGTATAACTGTCATAAATCCAGTATTACTTAAACTGCTGTCTTCCTGCCCTCCCTTAATCCTTACTCTTCTTCCAAAACATTCTGCATGTATTGTTCCAACAGTTTCCATTTTTTATGTAATTGGCTTCTACCCTTTTTCTAAAGATCCTACTTCCATTTCTTTTATCTCTGTTACAATTTTCAGTACTTCATATAGTGGTGGTTTACATTTTGATTTCCATTTTCTAGTAATTGCGTCTTTGGTACCCACTAGAATTAAACTGTGTATGTAATTCAAATCCTGTATCCCAGCTCAAAAAAATAATTTCCTTAGTTACACCATTTTATTCACCCAATATTTCGAACAGAATACTCTAGCGAGTTTTTTTTTTTTTTTTAAGTCATCCAACAAATTACACTCCCAAAATATATGTTCCCAGTTACTTTTTCTTCCCCATATTACCTGCAACATTTGGCATCTACCTGAGCGAAAAGACTGCTTAGAGTTTGAAAACACCTATGCAAACACTTTCAAGCAAAAATTCTAAATCTTCTAGACTTTGTTGCATATTTGGAAGCCATACTTATGTCCCAATTGTTTCCTTGTGAATTGCTTGTACAGTCTGTCTTCCAATCTTTTCTAACCTCCTCTAATTCCTATAGTTATTGTGCAATGTTTTATATACCCTTCTAATTATCCCCTCCGGTTCCAGATTCAACTGAAAACCCTATCAGAGCAGGCTTTTCATTTATTATTCCCCTAACCATTTCTCTTTGCCTATACTCTACCAGTCCCCGGTAGCAAAGGCAGTCTCTCTAGCATACAGTGCAAATGTCTTCTTCACTCTTCTCATGCTGTTACCTTTCCCTCTCAGACTATTTGCTCTCAGTATCTTGGTTCATTTGACATTCTTCTACAGTAAATTCCAGCCCTCTCTTGCCTATAGTCTTTTCCCTGTAATTGCAGTCATCCCTATCAGCAAAATCTCCTTTCTCCTTTCTTGTGTTGGCTTAGTTCTTAGAATACTTTCTGCTGCTTTGTGAGTATAATATTCTGTATGGTTTTCCTTAAAGTATATGTATCCAAAAAAAAAACACACTCTCCTTATTTCTTGAATTTCCCCCTGCTTTATCATCCCTTTCTACTTTTGAATTTTATAGCTTTCTCCTTGTGTTGTATATATGTGTTATGTATATGAGCCTAATTGTTCAGCTCTAAAACATTCCTTCATATCAGAAAATCCTAAACCACATTGTTCTGTTGGATCGATCAACTTGTATCACTTGATCCTTGCCCTCGTCCCCTTCCCCTTCCCAGATAAGTTCCTTTAACTATTTATTAACTGTTGCTGTCCTCCATTCTATCAGAACAAAGCCATTCCTGAGGCTGTGGTTAAGCAGAGATCCCAATGGACCTGATAGGTCTTTATTTAAGTTTTTTGAGAGGCGACCTGGTGTAGTATTGGGCTCTGTTGAAGCCATGTTTTTAGCTTTAGAGAGCATTGTGGCAACTACTTCTTTAGTGATAATTGGTGGGGTAGTGGTAATGGGGGAGTGGTGGAGGGTATTTCTTGGGGGAGAACTGGGGGTGATGGGGAGGTGAAATTTGAGCTGACTTAACTGTAAAATGCCTTATGGTAATCCTTGGTTTGGAGGCTATTTTTGCCTCAAAGTCTGCTTTCGGAGTCTTAATTAGTTCCCTGATTGCTTGTTTAGACTACTGAGAGACTTTTTGTTCTGTTGCACACATTCCCTTTTACTTCTTGACTGGATTTTCTTTCGTTTGTTGTACAGCCTTTTAACTCATTACAACAGAGTGACGCCTCCAGGTGCATCTGCAGTTAACTCCTGCTGACACCTCAGGCGTCAAATATTGCTTGTTCATATTTCCATCAGTAATTCCAATACCATGCTATGTACAATGTTTTAAATGATTTTATATTAAAGCTTACACAATGGCAAATTCAGCTGCATTAATATTTGACTTCTGTCTAGTGCAGACAAATAGATATTAACTGTTTTTTTTATATTAATTTATACAGATATAATTTTCACATTTTTTTCTAAATATTTCCACAACCAGGTAACATAGACAGAATTTCTTAGTCTCATATGAAAACTCTCAGCTAGATGAGTAAAATGCTGCTGACAACATGTGTATAACTTGAGTGGTTGCTGAGATATCGTAAGTTGTTTACAAAATATTACAAATGTAATGGTTACTGCATTTACTGTGACTTATAAAATTCTGTTTAAGACCTAGAACCAAAAAAAATACTACACAATAAAAATAGTTTATGCTGAAGAGTTTGCCATTTATACTTCTTTTGTAACCCCTATGGTTCTAAAAATATGAACATTTGTTTGAAATGTGAGGACATCATTTGATTCTGTCAAAAGCGTTAGGCTCTGCCCATGGGAAGTTAACAGTGCAAACTTCCTGAGCTCCATTGGAATGAATGAGTTAATATCAGGGGACTAGCAGGGTGGCTTATTTTTGTAGTTTGACCTGGCTTTATTTCTGTCTAATACTGTTGTTTCTCTACATTTGCTTGTATGGTTGTGCATGGCTTTTGTTTATGCTGCTGCATAGGCTTCTGTGTTTTTTGGGTTTGGGGGAGCTTGGAAACTAACTATGCTGTCACTTAATAGGAGGTAGTATGCCTTAGAAGAGTTCTTTAAAGTTTTTGGAATTAGGTGCAGGTTTAGATGTACCTTCATTTCAAGGGAGACCACCTTGTGATCTTACAGTTGAAGACATCACACTTCGGGGATGCACTGCTTGCCCATATTTGTGAGTACCAGCTGTAGGATATTTGTACCCGCTAGTGGGGGTACAGACTAGCTGGCCCAGAGCATTTGAGTTTCCAAACTCAACAAATTTTTGGGCCTGCAAGTTCAAGGCTGTGTGTGCCACCCAGTTAATGGAGGAGTAGTTAAAATCACCCTAAAAATGGTTTTGGTCTGGATTGTGAGCGATCTAGTAACTTCAAGTATGGTGTATGGGTTTCCTGTTTTATAGTAGGGGACCTGTAGTTAGCAAGAATATGGTAATGGAGTTTTCTCATGGTTAGTTGGACATGGAGTAGCTAAAGCACGTCATATTGTTTGACCAGCCTTGAGATGTGCTTATCCTTTTTTGTAGATACACCTCCAGCTTTTGCTCTTTCATGTTCAGTGGGTGGTCAGAACATATGAAAGGCATTATAGCCATTCACGCCCAGAGGATTTTCTGTGGCTTTTGAACCATGTTTCAGTAATTGCACAGATGTCAGCATTCTCCAGGGTGAGGAGCGCTTGTAGGGAGTGCAGCTTCTTGTTGAGACTCCAAGCATTGAGCAGTAACACCTTTAGCTTGTCCTGAGTGGCTTTTGTTATGTTGGAAGGTTTGTCTGTTTGGCAGTGCCTAAAAAAAAAAAGGCACTGTAGGGGTGGAAAATGTTTTGGCCAATATCCAGAAACCTAGTGTTAACAGGTGGAGGCCATCATCTCCCTTGTCACATCAATCCACCCACCCAGCATCTCTGACAGACCATCTCACAGGGAATCCTTAAAGTCTGCCAACCCACCGCACTTCCAGAAATATGTTCTTCCCCATCACAACTCCAACATTTGCTGTCTACCTGATGAAAAATTCTCTAGAATCTAAAGGGGTTTAAATAAAAAAAAAAAAAAAAAAAAAATCCCTGGCAAAGTCACGTGGACAGTCAGCTTTGTCCTCCAAGCCGACAAGCATTTGGCCCCATTTAGAATGACACCAGTAGCTAGCCCAGTTGTTAAAGTCTATCATTTTCTGTTGGTATTGTGGCATCATCCTCTGAGATGGTAGAATGCTACTCGGTGCTAGGCTCATAGCTGCATGTGAGTCATTCCGAGAACCGAATCATGTCTGTCTTCATACAATCCAAAGAGGTATGTCTCAAGTCATTCATGCCCACATGAACTATGACAAAGTCATCCTGGTACTTGGGGGGGAGGCAAGTGCTCTGTCCTGTCCATGGCTACAGGTTCTGTTGTGTACATTGCAAGGGATAGGAGTGGAGGGTGTTTGTAACTGGATGAGGGATGAGTGATTACTTAGCTGTAATCTGCAGCTAACCTATCCAACAAAGCTGCCCAGCACTCAGACCAGATATTCTTTGAGCATCAGTATTCCTGGGTGCTGTAATAATGTGATGTAGACCTAAACAGTCCTAACCAAATGTGTTTATACTACTCACCACATAAACTAGCTGCATTGTGAGTAGCGTGAGACTGATGTAAAGTTCCGAGGTAGTTTTTATAGAGAAATTTTAACTTCTGGTGATTCCATATATACAAGGCAACACTAACTGCTGCTGCACAAAGAATAGTTTTATGCAAACGCTAGGCTTTTACATACGATCACAAAAAAAGCAAGTTTTACACTGTGCCCTAAAGCCAATCAGATGAGCACACAATGACCTTTCTACCAGCAATTCCTAGCTAAGATAGGTGAAATCGGCCACAAGAGTGCACACTTTGACCATGTTAATGTAAAGCAAATGGTTTGGAACCCAAGTGTTAAGGAACCATAAACAGATGCCTAGTTTGTTTGTCTTTTAGGCTTTTCCTGGTTAGTGATCGCCACAGCGGAACTCCGGTCCGCTAATGATTGGCAGTAGGATTTTATGGTGCCGAGTTTCCAGCCCGACGCCCAACCTTCAGCGAAGGCACGCCCATTCACGCATGTGTTTTGAATGCCACTTGACCACAGGGAGGACATGCAGACTCCACACAGAAGGCACGCCAGCTGAGAATTGAACAGGAGAACCTCTTGCTGTGAGGCGACAATGCTACCGCTGCACCACCGCGGCTTCACAAACAGACGCCTAGTACTAGCTAAAAATCACTGGATACAATGTATTTAAATGCAGAACAGTAGTCCTTACAGCACTTAGAAATCACAACTTTTTTAAAGTGCAGAAAACAATAAATAGCACAGAAATCTTTCTCAGTATAATGAAAATCATTAAAACAAGTGCAAAACAATACTTAATTTCATTTGTCTTGCCAAGGATGGCTTCAGATGTTTGCAAAATCTCTGTGTCTGGTGTTGTCACCAAACAGTGAGCAGTTTTGGTTAAATGAACTTTGTTTATTGTTTAGTAGGAGTGCTCCCACCACACCAATCAAACCTTAATAGCCAGATTAAATTACAATGACAGTGATACGTAGCTTTAAGGAACCAACAATAATCCAGTCAGTAAGCAGATAAGTAAATACAGTTCCAACTAGGCCCCTAAGTTTCCCTCTCACTTCAACTCTTCCTGACCCAGAGGCCTGTTAGATTAATCTGCTTTGTTAAAGGTACCTAAGAAAACAGTTTTGTCAGGATTAACTGTTTTGGTATGAATGCATCTCTCCCAATACAGGTCTTGTCTGCTTTTTCATGGCCAGTTTTGGAGCATACCCCACAATGTGCCCTTTTTAATCAATAAAGCCTGCTGTGGTGCACCAGTCCAGTTGGTTATTTGCTCTTTCATAAAATTAATATAGTCTGTTCCTTCCAGTTTCTCTGGTACAGCAGAAAATTTCAGGTCGTTTCTGTGTGTTCTGTCCTCTAACTCTGCCATTTTTTTTTAAACATCTCTTTTTGAGCAGTCGCATACTCAGCCTTTTCTTCATTTCAACCGGTAATTTTTGCAGTTTTATCATTTCATCTAAATAGCTAATAAAACTTCTTACATTTTTCCATCATTTTATTATGAGTTGCTATAGTTATTCAGTGTTTCATTTATTTTAATCCGCTATGAGCACATTAGACTTTTTTCCTCTAGATTTCTGGAAGCCAATCTTGTACCAAAGCTGCAGCTTGAACTGCTTTATGCATAGTAACTGCAGGATTTTTCCCAGTCAGTGTTTTCTCTTCACCTTTTCTAGCTGATTTTCTTTCAGGCTCTCTTCTTCTTTGCTGCCGTCCAAGCAGTGTACTTCCTAGCCAATAACTGAATTTTAGTAAAAGTGGCAGAATTATTAGCCAGTATCTATGTTTCTTTTTCATAGTGGGAGAGCTGAAGTTAAGCTATTGATCAGTATACATCCGTCTTGGAAGGCAGGAATGCAAACACACACTCTTACACAGTAAGACCCTTGTTTCATTACTTCCTGTAATTCACATGCCACCACATTCAAGAAAACAGAGCACTGCTCATATGTCATCCTTGTCTAACCCCATCCTTATTTGTATTTTAGCACTAAACCATTCATTAATCAAAATTCTCACCATATGTCATATGTTAATGTTTAATACATTTTAAAATTGTTCCCTTAACTCTGTAATGTTTCATAATATTCCTTAAATTTCTCTCGATTACATTATCAAATGATTAACTTCACAACTGACCTTCATTTTTTGCCTCTATAACTCCCTACAGTTTTTATCATTTACCACTTTTTACTAGTATCAGTAAATCCTGATTTTCCTACCCTTTATATCATGTATGCCTAATACCACTATTTCATGCATTACTTTTTCAAATCTTACCCCTGCTATTTAGATTTTATAATCTGCACTGTTCAGTGTAATCTTTTTCCAATACTTAATTTCATGCTTGTATCTTTCTTCCATATACATTTAATAATTCGTTCACAAATGCCTTCTTTGAGATCCCTCATCTAACCATTCATTCAGTACCTTTTTTTCTGCCAAACATTGTTTTTTGTACATGACACGTCCAATACTGTCTTTACCTGATACAGAATCTTCTTTTTTAGCATTTTAAAAGCAGCATCTAATTCTATTTTTAAATACTTTAATTGACTCTTGTGAAAGTTTCTGTGCAATCTGTGCAGTATCATTTCCCTCTTTAAGCCTTGCATAAATGTAACATACATGCTGTTCACAAGTTTTCATAATCGTATTCTGTCGGTACTTCATATTCCCCCTTTTTCATCTCCCTCATTAAGCTATTTTCAGTTTTTACTAAATATGAAGATTTTTCCTTTTTGATATTTGCTTGAATAACAATTTTTTTTCTTATTCCTTTTCTGTTTACCACAATATTCTCTACTGTTATTCTCCAAATTACACATAATTTCTCCAAGAATGCACATTATTTCTTCTCATAACTTGCCTTATACTTATTCTTTCCAGTTCTCTTCCTATGTTATTTCAGCCACAAATATATTTTATTTATTTTATTTTACATTTGGTTACCAGGAAAGTCCGACTTGGAATGATTCAAGTTTCAACAGAGGCCTGGGGAGAAAAGCTCTAGATGCATGTCTTTGTAATGTGGGAGGAAACCGACATGAACTGGCACCCCAGCTGAGAGTCAAACTGGAGAACCTCTTGCTGTGAAGCAACAACGCAAACCGCTGCACCACTGTGCAGTCCACGATGTAAAAAAGTCACTGTAATAATCTTCTTCTTCTTCTTTCGGCTTTTCCCGGTTAGGGTCGCCACAGCGGATCACCTGTCCGCTCATGATTGGCAGTGGAGTTTTACAGTGTCGAGTTGCCAGCCTGGCACCCAACCTTCCACAGAAGGCACACACACTCACACCTAGGGCCAATGTAGAGTGTCCAGTCCACCTACAGCATGTCTTTGGGATGTGGGAGGAAACCGGAGCACCCAGAAGAAACCCACGCGACCACAGGGAGGACATGCAGACTCCGCACAGAAGGCACCCCAGCCGAGGATCGAACCAGAGAATCTCTTGCTGTGAGGCGGCAATGCTAACTGCTGCACCACCATTTCCATAATTGATCAGTTTCACTTAAATACCTCAGGTATCAGTCTTTTAACACCTTTCCCTCACTGATGACACACTCATTCTTCCCCACTTTTATTTAGACTGCTGTAAGTTCAGTGCATGATAACAAAATACCACCCTCTTTTATATTAAATTGTGTGAAAAAAAAATGTGTGTTTTTCACCTTTACCTTCAATATATTTATTTTGGTTCCACAGTTTCATATTCCCCTATTTTATGAGCTTAATTTTTAAATATCTTAACCTTTTCTTTCAACTCTCCATTATTATTATTCTATTAATTGTAGTCTGACATGACACTTTATTCAAAACAATTATTTCTGTCTTGTATGTGCATATATTCCTTTTACTTTAAAAACTACTTTTCCCCACTTAAATATCCATTATTACTTTACCTGATCAAATCACATAAACATGTAGCACCTTAACTTTTTCATTAAATAGAAAATCTATTCCTGAGCATCTGTGTTGTCCAAGATTCCATGCAACTTTTAATTTTGAAGTCTGTCTGATGCAGAAACAAATAAAATCCTGCAAAATAACTGGTTGCATCTTGACTAGTATATCATTTTGATATGTTTATCCTTGTAATTCTATTCAAAAACTGTTCAGACTTAGTGAAAGAAAGCTAACATTATTAATTTTGTTTTTAACTCTGGGTAAAATTTGAGAGGGGGGTTTGTAGTGGGCACAGTGAGTGAAGGCCAACGTGAGGATCCCCTTTTTGGCTGAGGGATCATTCAATCTTTAGTTACAGGTGATCTAGACTTTGCCGGGCAACTCACACAATGAGCCTGAAGGTGCAGATGAAATGGTCCAGCAAGCTCTGAGCCAAACCTGTAAATATGAATGAGGTGATAAACTTGATTTTATATGAATTTATTGATTTTTCACACCTGTACCCTGTGTATAGGCAGGTAAATATGTGGACATTCATATTAACAATGAGGAACTAGCTCCTACCTTCTCTTTTGTCTGATCCTGAAGGGGTAGTAGCTGGCATGGCTGCAAGGCCATCTTGTCTAACTGGCATAAATCACTTAGCCATCTTGTCCAGGTGATTTATACCAGTTTTTAAGTGGCAGTTGGAGAGGTGGAGAGGAATACGTATTTTTTTTTATTCAGTAGTCCCAGAAATGGTGAACCTCAAGTAAGGACTAGTTATCTCTCTGGACTGCCATTAAGTGGAGCATTTGTGTTCCATCTTTCCGTGCAGAGGAGCCTGGACACTGAATGCATTCCATACTCCTGCATTCAGAGGCTTATTTATGCTTATTTTCCTGTTCTTGTCTCTCCATAAGTTCTATAAAAAAGCCAGAAGTGAAAGAGCAAATCTACTCATAACAGAAAATACTGCATGGCCAAGGTAGACATGATTCTGTCAAGTATTCTAAATGTTTGCAAAAAAAGGCCCTGCTCCTTATTTGGACAGCTAAGGGAGCCTCAGTGCAGCTACAGCTAAACAACCTTAGACTGGCCTTAGTCGTGATCTATAGTTAGTCCCTGACAGAGATTGGATGTCCTTCAAGGATGCATTTGCAGTCTTTACAAATGGGTTGTCCTGTCATCAGGCAGCCCTTCGGTCGGCCGGATTCCAAAGTCTGGGTCTGGCTTCGGCTGGTGTCGCACTTCACCCGACGTCATTGCGGCAGTTCTTCGGGTATAAAGGCATCAGCCGACGCCATTTTCCTCAGTCTTTCTTGCCGCGTGGCACCTGAAGCAGAAGCTGTTCGCAAGTGCCGGTCGGTCAGATCCAGAGATTACTACTACCGAATATTACTTCGAAGACTTCTAAAAAGCTAAGTACCCGTTGGGGACTCTTTCTTGCCTCAGCCGATGTCAGAGAAAGTGAATAACTGTTTATCTTGTGGGAAACAAATACCTCATAAAGATTTCCACTCCTATTGCATACATTGTTTAGGCCCAGACCACGACGTAGCAGCTTGTCTAGCCTGTGCTTCTTTTAACCGATGGACGCTTAGACGTCGGTCGGAGTTTGCTGAACAGATTTTCGGCTCCGATTTTGCATATATTATGCCGTCGGATCCTCCGACTACGCAAATTTCCAAAAAACGCAAAGAAAAGGACCGACACTCGCGGTCCGCGGTTTCAGCCGAAACCGCGGTTAAGCAAACCGCGAGTGTCTCGGTTTCGGCCGAAACCGAGCAAGCGGTTCTTTCTTCAGCCGAAATCATGCCTTCTACCGAGGCCTCTTCTAACCTGGTAGAAACGGCTTCTGAAATCCAACCTTCTGTTGCGGTTTCACAGGATTTATCAGACACCATTCCCCTGGATATTTCAACCCCTGCACGTGGAGCTGCTAGGCCTCCTGCAGCTATGTCTATTAAGGCCTTTGCCAGGGCTAAAGCAGCCAAAGCATCAAAAACGGTGCCTGCCAAGCCCCCCTCTCACAGGCCCAGCACCAGCTCCCATATGCTTACTTTGGCTGAGGATCTCATCTCTTTAATTCGTGGAGCCCAGCCTCATCCAGACAGGGCCTCTCTCCCTCCTCCAGAAAAGAGGCCTAGAGCAGAGCCCCCTGAGCCAGTATCCACAGATGATTCCTCTGATGACTCAGAACATACAGACCCTCCTGAGGCTGCTTATTCTCCTTACGAAGACTCTGGTGCTGAAGAGTCCATCCCTTCAGCCTCTCCTCCTGAGGAATTTTCCTTTGGGGAAACCTTGCATGCTATGAGGGAACAATTTCAGTGGCAGGGCCAAGATTTCTCAGACTCCAGAAAAAGGCTTAGGACCTTTCTGCATTGCCACAGCATAGGCCTTTAGCTATACCTCCAGTTCTTTCTGTTGTTGATGATGCATTTAATGATGCTTGCACTGCTCCTGATTCATTACCTCCGGCTCCTGCTAAGCCCGATAGGTTCTACAGGGTTCCGGACACTCATCACCATTTATATAAGGCTCCTTTTGCAGATCCAGAGACTATCTCCCAGGGTCCTAAAGCTGTAGCAGCTACTTCTACTAAAAACCCCCTCCCCTCTGAAAGGGAATCCAGGTCCTTAGAGATGGGTAAAAGTTTACACCTCTGCTACTTTGTCAGCTAGAGCTTTGAACTGCCAATTTCATATGATTCAATATCAAGAGTTTATGCTTGACCAGTTGACTAAAAAGCTGTCCTCTGAAGAATCTTTAGATAAGAAATATGTTCAAGAAATGGTACATAACATACAGCAGGTTAGTAACCATTCTTTAAAATGTGGCTATGATGCACTGGAGGCTTCCTTTAGATCAGCCATGACTGGCACAGTTATCAGGAGACATGCATGGCTGAAAGAACAGGCATTACCAGACCATGTCAAATCGAAGCTTTTGGATGCACCTATGGACAAGGTCAATTTATTTGGTTCCCCTGCACAGCAGGTACTAAAAAAGATGGAAGAAAAAGCAAAATCTGTGCAAACAGTGAAAGATTTCTTACAAGTTCAACCTCCAAGGTTTAGCAGGAACTGGCCCTCCAAGAATTCGTCCTTTCCGGACTCCTCTAGGGCACAAAGAGGCAGGAATAGGCGCTCGAGAGGCAGAAACCAATCCAGGGGTGCCTGCAGGGGACGCCAGTGGCAAGGTAACAACCAGCGAGGCACGGATGCAGCCACCACCACTACAACAACTCAATCACAGTGACTTGGCGGTGGCACCGCCTACCAGGGAACAACTAGAAGCACCCTTAGGCGGAAAGCTAACCTTATTTTCAAAGAACTGGCATTGCATCACAAGAGAAAAATGGATTTTGCAAACTATAGACCAAGGTTACAGGTTCCATTTCCATACTCTACCAGGAAAGCGAGGAATGCCAAACCTACCACCTACTCAAAGGACAGAAGCTCTAAAGCAAATATCTCAATTATTAAGAATGAGAGCTGTGGAAAAGGTACAATCTATGGAGCAAGGAAAGGGATTTTACTCCAGACTCTTCCTGGTACCAAGAAAAGAAAACAAATGGAGGCCTATTCTAGACCTGTCCGCTTTAAACACATTCCTCATTGTTCCAAAATTCAAAATGCTGACCCTACAGCAGCTTCTTCCCATGCTGGGCAAGGAGTCTTGGCTGGTAACTCTAGATCTCAAGGAGGCATACCTGCACATCCCCATAAGACCAATTTGCAGAAGATACCTCAGATTTCTTGCAGGATCAGAGCATTATCAATTCTCAGCATTGCCCTTTGGCTTATCTACTGCGCCCAGAGTGTTCACGAAATGCCTGGCATCAGTAATCGCTCATTGCAGACTTCAGGGGATTCAAATCTATCCCTACCTGGACGACTGCCTGATACAAGCGGACAACAAAATCAAACTAACAGAAGACTTACAAAGAGTCATTTACCTGCTGCAAGCCCTGGGATATACAGTCAATATAAAAAAGTCAAGGCTGATTCCATCCCAAAGAATAACCTTCCTGGGTGCAGAACTGGACACATCAAAACAAATGGCATTTCTAACTGCAGAAAAGAAAGAGCAGCTTCCTCTCTACTTCTTGGCATTAACAAAGCAGAACCATCTAACTGCAAGAAAAGTGCTACAAGCTCTAGGCTTCATGGTATCCTGCATAATACTGGTCCCTCATGCCAGGCTGCATATGAGAAAGCTACAGTGGTACCTAAAGAATTTGTGGTCTCAACACAAGCACAGCCTAGAAACCAAAATTCCAATGATCCCATGCCTGAAGCAAGAGTTCCTATGGTGGGCTCAGGCCTGCCAATCAAACTCAGGATTGCCCTTCTGCAAAAGTCAACCAAGACAAACCATCACGACAGATGCCTCAGACCTCAATCCAGGCATTCAGACCTTTTCTCCAAGAAGGTCAGTTGATGATAAGGACAGACAACACCACAGTTATGCGGTACATCAACAAACAGGGAGGCACACACTCATATCCTCTATGCCGGCTGGCACTGGACCTATGGGATGTGGCTCTGAGCTACAACATTCAGTTACAAGCAATCTATGTACCAGGGAAGGAAAACATTCTAGCAGACATATTAAGCAGAACTACAACAGATGCCCACGAATGGATGCTGCATCCGGACATCTTCAAAGCCATCACAAGAGAATGGGGATTACCACAAATAGACTTGTTTGCATCCCCACTCAATCACCAGCTAAAGAAATTCTGCACAAGGACGTACCACCCACTTGCTTGGAAGGTGGACTCCCTATCTTTCAGTTGGAAAAGCCTGATAGCATACGCATTCCCACCACTTCCTTTGATGCACAAGGTGCTTCTGAAGATCAAAGAGGAACGTCCGAGGATCATTCTGATAGCTCCACACTGGCCAAGACAACATTGGTATCCATTGCTGAGGAGCATGTCCGGGAACAAATATGGACACTGCCCTGATCCCATTACTGTTAACACAGAACAACTACAACATCCTGCATCCAAACCTGAAAACTCTGCAGCTAACTGCCTGGAACATTACATAACAGCAATTAACCCAAATTTATCCCAAAGGGTTAAAGACATAATCCTGGAGGCTCGTAGACCTTCAACAAGAAAGAATTATGCAGCAAAATGGAAAAGATATCTCATTTGGAGTACTGCAAAGGGGCAAGATGTGACACTGGTGAACATAGCCAACATCCTGGAGTACTTGGCAGAGCTCTTCCATACAGGCCTGTCCTATTCTTCCATCAAGATACATGCATCAGCTATTTCAGCAGAATACAGCTTGGATCCTCCTGTCTTCTCGCATCCTCTGCTCAGACAGTTTCTGAGAGGAATTAAAAATGTGAAACCTCCATTGCCAGCATGGGACTTGAACTTTGTGCTAGAAAAATTGACACTCCCCCCCTTTCGAACCAGCAGCAACAGCAGAATTACAATACTTATCCTGGAAGACTGCATTCCTGCTGGCAATAACTTCAGCAAGAAGGGTCTCTGAACTACAGGCATTAATAGCAGTGCAACCCTTCCTGATCTTCCATCAAGATAGAGTGTCCATGAGAACAAATCCTACATTTATGCCTAAGGTGGTATCCAGAGTCTCTTTAAATCAGGCTATCCACCTTCCTACATTCTGACCCAACCCACAGAACAGGGGAGAAAGGCTCTTACATACCTTGGATGTACATACACAATTACGCTACTACCTGGACAAGACAAAAACCAATAGAAAAACTGACCAGCTTCTGGTAGCATATGCAACAGGAAAGGAAGGAAAACCAATTTCAAAACAGACAATCTCCAAATGGATAGGAAATTGCATTAGATTTTGTTACTCCTACCATGGAAAGAAAACTCCAGAGAACATCAGGCCTCACTCCACAAGGGCTACAGCCACTACCACAGCTTTCTTACGAGGAGTGGCTACCAAGGACATTATAGAGGCTGCTACTTGGACCTCCGTGCATACATTTGCCAAGCATTATAATTTACCTCTTTACTCTAGATCCCGAGCTGGTTTTGCCACTGCTGTTTTGCAAGGGATTCTAACTACACCATAATCTCTACTCATTTCCTCCTCCCCTAGTTTAGCTATGGTATTCTACCCATTTGTAAAGACTGCAGTGCATCCTTGAAGGACATAGTACAGTTTTGTACCTACCATAAATGTAGATGTCCGATAGGAATGCATCTGCAGTCAGGATTACCCACCCTCCTTCCCCTCTGAGGTACTCCTAGGGTATTTGCCAACCTTCAGCTAGCTTGGGGGGGATCTATTATGGTGTATTTGTTTGTATATATGTACATACATGCTTATTTTGTGTGTTTGCTCTCTACTATTTGGAAACTTTGGCATTTATCCAAATTTAGCCATCCAAGAGGGCACCTGGCATCTGGGGCAAGAAACACTGAGGAAAATGGCGTCGGCTGATGCCTTTATACCCGAAGAACTGCCGCAATGACGTCGGGTGAAGTGCGACACCAGCCGAAGCCAGACCCAGACTTTGGAATCCGGCCGACCGAAGGGCTGCCTGACGACAGGACAACCCATTTGTAAAGACTGCAGATGCATTCCTATCGGACATCTACATTTATGGTAGGTACAAAACTGTACTTTCTTTCCAGAAGTAGTGTGTGTATTCCAAGAAGCCAGAAAACTTGGCTAATTATAAGAAATTGTAGTACATTACTGAGCAAGCAGAACTGGCAGATTTTTTTCTTTTACTATTTAATATACTGAGTAGAGATTTTTCATGAAGGACATAAAAATAAGTTCCTGTAAAGTTAAATTGTAAACCACTGCAACTAGCCTCCCCATGGACTCCTATTTTTCCTCCCATTCAGCAATCTAACAGGTCTTTGAATGGAGTGTTCTATCTTAAGACCTACCTTCTTTTTTGAGACTTGAACTCTATAGTAGCAAATCTTGCTATGTCTCTCTTTTGAACAGTAGGCTCAGCAATTATTTAAGTTCTTTTCTTTTTCTGGAAGACTTTTATTCTAGTAGTCACTGTTTCTGCCAGAAGAATCTCTATTGCAAGCCTTGTTAAGCAACAAAGCCTTGTACGTGCTGTATTATACTATATTTATTACATTATTTCAATAGTTATTATATTTTATATATTTATTAAATAGAATAATATTTCATAATATTCACATTAATTTATTTACACACAGTGTACACAGGAATATTTTTTATGTTCATATTTTAACAAATATTTTAAAGATATTGCACACAGTTTTTTAGGGAGGCAGGATCTTATAAAACAAAAAGACCACAGTCACTTTACATCACTACTATTATTTTAGCAGGACATTTAATAATACCTTTAAATATGAAGTTTACCATAAAGATTTCACAAAGGAATGACAGTAATAATTACCAAAGGCTAGCGTGTTCATAGTTTATAGATGCTCAAACAACTTCGCTTACCAAATGTCATTTTCGTATTTCAGTATGTTTTTATTTGTCAAATGTTCAAAGAATTGTCTATAATTACATTTCAGCGTACACACTAAAGTTTGTAACCAAGTAACAGAAATGCATTTCAATGAATGTAATTGATTAATTGTACTAACTACCAACGAACTGCCCTATTTAAAGGGAGTTCACTACCCTGCTGTTTTATCTTGATAAAGCCTGATATTCACGCAGGCGAAAGCGCTTGATACATTTATTTATTTTTCCTTCACCTTATTGTGTTGTTCGTTCTGTAATAAAAGGATTTACCAATTTTAAGAATCTTGGAGGAGTTCATTGGATACTGCTGTGCTTTCTGCATTCTTTTGTGGTTTTCTGGGACTGAGTTCGTGTTACTGTTTTTCACTTGTACGTGCTGTGTTTCACAAGAAGACGATAGCTCTTTGAAGTAACTCCTCCTCCTTGTCAAAAGTTGTCACTGAGCTATCTTTGAGGTGGTCTATCCATCTACTCAGCTTTTGTGCAAGGCCGCAAAACAAGGGGGAATGAGTCTTGCACATAAAGGATATGTAGAGTCAACTAAGATGACTTAGAGTTGTAACTTGTAAACGTTAAGTAAAGTAATAAATCTTGGGCATCAGGAGAAAAAGGAAGATCTGTATCCTAGTGTATTTTAACCAACTGGCTGATTAGTTGTATTACTCATTTCTCTGTACATTATGGTAAAGTACTAGAAGGTCAGATTAGAATACATTCCACCAGGAGAAAAGGCAGCTACAGTTGCTTTCTTATGAGATGTCAGCTCTAAAAGAGGTAAGCGACCATGATCTTGACTGCCACTGCTGTCTTCTGAGGTATGCTGCAAACTCCTGGCATGTTTGGGGTAATGCTACCATTTAGGTAACAAAGTGCTTAATTATGTTTCTGTGCGTAACAGAATACACTGCGACAGCGAGTCTTTTGGTGCACATAGTACAGTTGTGTGAGCATACTTGCTGTAATAGTAGATGCTCAAATAACAGGATCACTACTTCAATTTGGGCTCTTATCCACATTCCCGTGTTTTACACAGCTCACTCTCCGCCTTTAGAGGATGCATAGAGTAGCAGTAGATGGAGCTGTGGTCTCATCATTGAGATAGCACCCTTCAGAGAAGGATGGCCCATCTTTCTAAGGTGGTTGACAGACCCTCAGTGTAGAGACGGCCCCTGGCTTTAGTAGGTTTTTGATGTCTCCACTAGTGCCTTTAGGCATATTTTTTGGTAGCATATTTAAGTTTTACACTCTTCTTTGTGTATATTGGATCATTTGGCTGGTGACCTCTTGGTTGAGAAGGTTAGATTGTAATATGCAATGTGCTTGTCAGAAACCAGCAGGAGGACCCCACCATTCCGAAAGTGTTGCAACTAACAAGGTAATTATTGTTTCTTTGTTTGTTGTAGCCTGCCTTTGACTTTTATAGGTTCATAGGTAGGTACTAGGCTATCAGCCCTAGGGCCCATACAAGCCTAGCCAAAAAATGTACCCTGGCTTTCGCCACCCAAGAAAATTATTTTCCTGTGCCCCTGTCGAACAGAGCCACAGAAGTGATCCCCGGGGTGAATTTCCCATTTCCCATTTCCCATCCAATCATCAAGATTTTTCTTGAAGAGTGCTAATGAGGAGCTCTGTTTGACATAGATAGGTAGCCTGTTCCAGAGTATGGGAAGTCTCTGGGACAGGAATCTATCCCTCCAACATGTTCTGTTTATTGTGGTGACAAGGTTTGGGTCCCTAGAGCGTGTAGCTCGGAGGGATTGGGATTTCTTTAAGTGGAGCATGTCCAACAGTTCTGGGTTTGACATAGCTTTGTATGTTAGGCAGAGATCGCCCCTGAGTAGGCGATGTGCGATGGAGTAAAGCTGTAGTTTTTTGAGACGGTCTGCATAGGGCATCTGTTTGAGGCCAGTAATCCTCTTTGTGAGGTATTTCTGTGGTCTTTCCAGTTGTTGTAGATGTTTTGTGAGGTACATACCAAAAGGGGCGTTGTACTCTATAATGGGTCTAATGAGTGATGAGTAGAGGGGAACCTCTTTTTTTTCTGGATGAGAATCCTTTTGTGATGAGATGAGCCACGTAGAAGGATTTCCTGACCACTGTGGCGATGTGATTATCAAAGGAGAGACTACTGTCCACCTGTGTCCCAAGGTCTCTTATCACATTTTCGGCATTAAGTAGACTACCAGCTATGTGGTAGTTCATGGGTACAGAGTTTTTACCAAAGGGGATGACAATACACTTTTTGGCATTGAGCTTCAGGCCATGGCTTTGACACCAGGTATCTGTCTCAGTGAGGCCCTTTTGTAGTTTGTCCACATCGTTAGGAGTTTCGATTATGGCTCCTAGTTTAAGACCTTCTGTGTTGGCCTGCACTTCAGAGAAGTAGATACCAAACAGGAGAGGACCCAGGACTGAACCCTGTGGTACTCCACTTGTCACTGGTCTGATGTCGGATTTGGAATCCGCTACTTTCACAGTGTGGGTTCTGTCCATGAGCCAGTTGGCAACCCATCTTGTGACTTAGGGATTTATACCTAGTTTAGTGAGCTTATCTATAATTCCAGAGTGGGGGATGGTGTCGAAAGCCTTGGCGAGATCTAGATAAGTTGTCTGAACCATTTTACCCTCATGTATGGCTTTGGTGACTGCTCCAAAGAAGTCAATCAGTTTTAGGAGACATGATCTTCCTTTTACAAATCCAAACTGGGTAGGGTCCAGAGTTTGGAGATTACCAATGTCTTTGTTTATGAGTTCCACAATGATAAGTTCCATGGCCTTGCAGACCAGGCTCGTCAGGCTAATGGGGAGGTAGTTCCTGGGGTCCGTTGTGGCACCCCCTTTGTGGAGTGGGATAACCGTCGTGGTGCGCCATTCAGTGGGTACAAAGCCTGAGGTGAGACTATGATTGAACATGGTACTTAAGTAGGGTGCCAGTTCATTCTGTAGTTCGTGTAGAACGCAGCCTGGGATATTGTCAGGTCTCATGGATGTTGTGTTCTTGGCTTTGGAGAGTGTGTTTTTTACCTGTGCAACCGTGATTATAGGAACTTTGCATTCTTCCAGTATAGAGATGGGCCCTCTAGGGGCTGAGGGGGGGGTAAAGTTAGCACTGAACCTATCTGCTAGGATGTTGGCAATATCAGTTGGTTCTGTATATTTAGTGCCATTGTGCTGTAACTCAGAGCAGATCTGAGTGTTCCCATTTAGATTCTTGACATAGCTATAGAATGCTTTGTGGTTATTTTTAGAGTCCGTGGCAATTTTGTTTTCGTAACTAGCTTTGGAGGATTTTATGAGGGATCTCAGCTTCTTACTGAGGTTGACCAGGGAGTTCCTCCAGTCATGGGATTTTACTCTTTTTTGCAACAGTTTCTTTCTTCTGTTGTAGAGTTTGTTTATAGCAGAGGACCACCAGATTGGCTTCCTTTTTGTGGAGGATAACATCTTGGTTCTATTAGGGATAGCATGATCCATGCACTCGTGTAAGTGCTTTATAAAGTGCATTTGTGTAGGATTCGGCAGTCATACCTCTATTGTCCGTCTGCATGGGTGTCATGAAGTTTGCCACTTCTGTCTTAAGAAGTGTGAAGTTGGCTTTGGAGAAGTTTTTTACGATGGTTTCCCTAACTGGGGGTGGGGGACCGATGTGGATGTCTAGGCTGATTAGCTTGTGGTCAGATCTGATCAACGAGGAATTGACCTCTGGTGTGGAACACCGGTTTCCCATGTTGGTAATGACCAGGTCTAGGATATTGCTGTCCCTGGTGGGGGTGTGAATAAGTTGATCCAAGGCGTTGGAATGTATGAATTCTAGAAAACGTTAAGCAAAAGAGTTGGTACATGAGTAGTTTTCCCAGTTAATGGTGGGGTAGTTGAAATCACCCATTATTAGGGTGTTGGGTTGTACCCTAATACTTTCCAGTGTATCAAGAAATGAGGAGTGTGAATCCTGGGGCATGGTGGGGGGTCTGTAGCAAGCTACAATTTGGATTGCGGTCTTGCCCAGAGTTAGTTGCACTTGGATAATCTCGGATGCATTATGCTGTGCAACTAGCCTGGAGGTGTGGATAGCCTTAATGAATATGGACATGCCTCCGCCTTTAGTGCTTCTTTCTGGGTTAGGTGGCCAAAAGGTGTGGTATGAATTGAAGCCTGGTAATGCAGGGGTGCTCTCTGGAGCTTTGAACCAGGTCTCTGTCACTGCACAGATATCAATGTTCTCCATTTTAAGGAGTGCCTCGAGTGAGTGCATTTTGAGGTTTAGACTTCTAGCATCAAGGAGCATTACCCTCAGATTTTGCTTTCTTGTACCTGTTACGGTGGTGAATTTGTCATTTGAACCTTGCCTAAAAAAGGCACTATAAGGGTGGCAAGAGCCTTAGCCAGTATCCGGAATCCTAAGGGCGACAGGTGCAGGCCATCTCTGGCAAAGCATCGTGGACTGTCGATCATGTCGTCCCAGGCAGACAAATACTGGATCCCCTTAGAATGACACCAGAAGCTTAGCCAATTGTTGAAGTCAATCATTTTGTCCTTGTACTGTGGTATCATTCTGGGTGATGGCAGGATGCTACTCAGGGTTAGGGTCATATCTGCCTGGGATACAAGATCGGAGAGCTCCTCCATGTCTCTTTTCATGTAGTCCAGGGAGGTACGTCTCAGGTCATTCACACCAACATGGACAATGACAGTGTCATGTCTGTACTTATTGTGGAGTGACCTGAGTGCATGCATTATGTGGTGGATCCTGGCACCTGACTGGCAGCTGACAGTAACTTTCTTGTTTAGTCTAGTGAGTGGAACATCAGTGTGCCTGACTATAGAGTCACCTATGACTAGTGTGTTGGGTACGTTGTTATGCCTTATGGGCTGTGGTTGAGTGGCACACTGAGTTTGTGGGCTATGTGTCATTTGGGTTGTGTTGGGGGGTGGAGTTTGCTTGCATTTATGCTTTGGATGTCCCTGATGCTTGGGCAGGTTTTTATTGAGAGCCACCGCAAATGTAGGTGTGTGTTTTGTGTTTCTGTGTGTGTGTTTTGGTGGTGTAGGTTTTGAGGGACTATGTGATGAGTGTGGTGTGGTGCAAGTATTTACCTTCTCCTCTTGACTGTCTAGTCCAGTCTTGGGTGAAGAGAGCTTTGCTTCCAGTTTGGCTATATAAGTGCATCTCTCACAGGTTGTAGTGTTGGCTTTAGGAGGAGAGGGTTGTCTGTGTACATCAGGCAATTGCTGCATTGCCCCAAGATGCCCAGATTCATCAGGTAGACAGGAGAAATCACTGGGAGCTGACCCTTAGACATGCCTGGATAAGTGCTTATTTATCAAGTACTAAAAACTGCTTTCCACTAGACAAGTGAGGAAAGTTGAGTGCTGTAGTAATTTGCAGCTTATGTAGTGCTTACAATGAGTTCTGAACAAGTGCTGAGTTCAAAGAAACCGATTTTAGTGCTGAAACTAGAAAACTGGCTAGTTATAAGAAACAAAAGTAAGCTAGAAGGCTTCCCTCCAACACAGAAGAGCATGGGGGCTCAGAAGCCTACAAACAGTCTAGACCACTTAACAGGAAAGGCAGGAAACAAGCCAAAACATTTTTTTGTTTGTTTGTTCTCTTTCCTAGATGCTGTCTTTGTACGCAGTAGGAGTGCCTGAAATCAGAATATGATCTCACTGCACTCAGTTGAGTGAGCAAATGAGATGGGCCCAGAAGGAGTATCCAAACACAAATTTACAAGAGGAGCAGGCAGTTTCAAAGCCACTAAGATTAACACCAAAACAGAAACAGGGATGGTGGGTGGGAAACCTAACTGAAGAACAGAGTCAAAACTTCCAGTTCAGTTAATAACCATGCAACACAGTTAAATCGATTTAAATACTGTATTATTTGAAAAAAAGTGCAGATAAAGGTACTTAAATTCTCTTATACGTCCAGTTGAATACAGCTAGATCTTAGCCGGCCAAAGCTGAGGTTTTTAAGAAGAAAATATTTCAAACTGTACCACTTCAGTAGGCAAGGACAGGAAATCAAAGAATGTGGCTACCCCCACACCTGCTGCAATTACTAACAAATAATAAAATTCAAGCAGCACAAACTGAAGAACACAGTCAAAACTTCCAGTTCAGTTAATAATCATGCAACACAGTTAAATCAATTTAAATACGGTGTTATTTGAAAAAAAGTGCAGATAAAGGTACTTTCTGTTATACATCCAATTGAATACAACTAGATCTTAGCCGGCCAAAGCTGAGGTTTTTCTTCCAGAAACATTATGCATCACGCTATCACTCTCTTCTCTACTTTTGCTGGTTGTATAAGAAAGTTGTTTACATGCATACCAGTGTCAAGCAGCATTACTTTGAATTTCCACATTTTGTGGTATACAGTTGCCTTTATGAGTTCTCCATTTTTGGCCTAAATGGTGTTCAGGGTTCTTAAAACAAATCTTGGTTCATACAAGGAAAATTTCCTAAGGCGACTTCTCCATCAGATTTTAATCAGTTGATTTAGTTTCCAGTGCTTTCATGTAGTTATCAGAATAAAGGTGAACAACTTCTTAGGTTCGTAGGACGATACTAGGCTATTAGCCCAGAGGCCTTTATAAGCCTAGCCAAGAATTTTACCCATGTTCCCACAAAGTCAGCATCTGTTTTCCCTGTCCAGTAGGGACACAGGTGGGATCCCAGGGGTATATTTTCTGTTTCCCGTGAAGGTTTCTCTTAGAGTGCTAGTGAGGTACTCTGCATAACATGGAGGGGGAGTCTGTCCCACAGATGGGAGAATCGTTGGGACACAAATCTATCCCGCCAATAAGTTCTATTAATGTCACAGACCACATTGAGGCCTTGTGTGCTGGTTGTGCGAGTGGAGTTTGACTTAAGGATATGTAGCCACTCCAAGGCTGAGTCTGGGATGGCCTTGTATGCCAGACACAGGTCACCTCTGAGCGGTCTGGACGAGACTGAGTAGAGGGACGGGGCTTTTAGCCTATCTGTATAGGATAGGTGTTTTGAGACCCTGGATTTTCCTGGTCAGGAACCTCTGTGGTCTCTCCAACTGCTGCATGTGCTTGGCAAGGTACGTGCCAAAGGAGGCACTGTACTTGATAATGAGCCTGATAGGGGAGGAATACAGGGATGTTATGACCTCCTTGTTCCTGGATGAAATACCCTTACTTATGAGATGGGCCATGTAGAAAGCCTTCCCTACAACGGAGGCAACATGGTGGTCAAAATCAGGTTGCTATCAACTTGGGTGCCCAAGTCGCACATGGCTGATTGCATGCATAGTACGTTATTAATGTGATAATTATTGGGGATCCCATTATTGTCTTGTGATAATATGTGAGCTGTCCACATACAAGAGAACTAGGATTCTTGTTTTTTGGAAAGATGCCCTCTTTTGTTTCTTTTGCAAAAAGTAAAGTGATGTGTATGTGCAAAGCAGAGGGAGTACTTAATAGACCACCAAATAAGGACTCAGAAATGAGGTAAAGAAATATGTTATATTGGTTAACAAGAACTTGGTAAACCTTTAGGAGCAGCAGTTAAGTAGCCACACCCCTTGTATACTAATCCTTAAGACAACCACATGTTAAATAAAATGTTTTCTTCCCCTAGGGTGTATTTTTCTCTGTATAGAATTATCCTCATGCTTCCATTAGTTAAAAGGCATGCTGTAGCAGTTTCTTCATCCCTTTAACATTTCTGTCCATGTCAGTTTCCTTAGTGCACGTTATTTTGGGGAGTCAGTGAAATGCTATGATTTTTTTAGGATTTTGTCTTCCTTGCTCTTGCATCATTTCACCTTTCACACTTGAAAGCTTCTTTCCAAAGGAAATGTAAATGAAAAGGTACCTGTAGATTTTGGTTATTTTACAACCACACTTGCCGTAAATCTGTTAAGGCTCAAAATTCACAATTCTTTTACTGTGTACTGTCGTGTGTGTGTGTGTGTGTGTGTGTGTGTGTGTGTGTATATATGTATGTATGTGTGTATGTAGGTCTAGGACTCTTGCACGAACGCACTTTTTACCGAATCGGGAATAGGCGGGCATACTTAAGCGATAATGCTTTTCACCGAAGCAGCATTTTCGCATAAGTATGCCTGTTGTGCCAGTTGTACTATGGTGCGGATAAGGGAAAATTCCCTTTTCCCCACTGTAGTGCGATCTCAGAGTGAGAATATTAAAGTAGAGGGGGTGGGGGGTGCAGGGGGGCTTGACCCCCCCTGCGTAAAGGTAGATTTAATGTTTTTTTTTTTTATGCACATTTTAGCGAAAGCACTTTTTCGGTGAAAGCACTTTCGTTAAAGTATGTTCGGTGATGTGTGTGTGTGTGTGTGTGTGTGTGTGTGTGTGTATGTGTGTATATATATATATATATATATATATATATATATATATATATATATATATATTTATATATACATATATATATATATATATATATATATATATATATATATATAAAATCACTGCATTCTTTGTCTACTACAAACACCCAAGTCCCACCTGCTTAAAGGTAACCATCTCGCCACCAGGGATTCTAACATCATGTAGCTTGCATGGGCTGCTGCTTGTGCTTGAAATCTAATAATGTGTTTGGCAAAGGTGTGACAACTCCACTGTCAGCATGAATGCTGCACTTTACCCAAACACGTTATTAGAGATGGAGCGAAGTGAGTTCAGCTGCTGTGGGGAGTATCTTAGGATGTTAAGCAACAATCAGGAGGGGAGTGGGGTTTAAGGGTAAACAAATGAATCGGGTACTTTAAAGTTTGGGAGCAGAAGAGGAGTTTAGGGCTAGGAAGTGAGGATTCAGGTTAGGATTAGGGATGGGTGGGAGTTTTAGGATTAGAGTTAGGGTTCTAGTAGTGATGTACAGTTCACTAGGGTTATTTGCTGAGAAGGCTCCATAGGCAAGTAGGATTGGGCTAGTGGAAGTTGGGGCACTTTCTCTGTAGAGCAAGTGACGGCAAGTAAGTGTGTCATGAGCTGCTGACCATCAAGTACTTGTAGTACATCAAATAAACTGTTGAACCTGTTTTAGTTTGGAGGTTAAGAAACCTTTGGGAGCAGCTTCAGTAGTTAGGTGAGCTTTGCAAGGCAGGAAATGCAATACTCTCTGATTTAGTGAATGAAAGTGGGAAGAGGACAGGATCTGAAACTCACAAAAATTCACTTTTTAAAACTGATATATTATTTCAGCTATGTATTTGTATTTCTGCTAGCAGTTTCTACAGGTTGTGTAATGCACATAAGTAGGAAACAAATATGAAAGAGCCACTGGCCTTTACTGCAAATTCTCAAACTTGAAACTATTTATCAATTCCTCCTTTTTGAATGAATGGAATGGTGATCTGACAGGAGGGATTAGGGTGAATTAATGTCATTAGCTGAGCCTTCATAATGAATTATGGACAAAACGTAAATAGCTTTCCAAGAAAACAAGTTCACGTCAATATGCCTGCCCCGAGGGGTATTTATTCTTGAATTTGATAACCCAGGTAGAGCACTGATCACAAATGACCAACTTCAGTTACAGCCCAGGGCAGAAAAGAAGTAGGATCATATAATCAGATACAATATCATTTAAATTGTCACAGATTACATGGGGAATGCACTACAATTAATATATAATTACATACAGTACAAAGTGAAAGCAGATGAAAACAGTGACTTTCAAGGTGTAACTGACATTGAATGCACAGTTCTCAAACAGGTGTGTGTGTATGTCTAATGTGTGTGTGTGTAAACATGCATATGTGTGTGTGTGCGCGCGCGCTCGTATATATAAAAGTTATAATCTGGGTACTTTTAAGACCCATTAGACCAATTTTAACTAATCACAAAGTATTATGCTTGATGGAGTATAGCTGTCAGTATAAAATTTAATGTTGTTAGGGTACTGGGATAATAAAAATATGAATGCAGCTTAGTCTAGTCAAGTGCATCATTTGAACCTTGCTAATGGCCACCCACGTTTATAACTGTGTGGTCAGCAAGGATTTATTGTATATTTTTCTTTTCTGTGTAATTGTGCATTAATGGAGTTAGTATATTCAAGTAAGGGGGATGCAGTGGGAGGCGGGCCTCCTGCAAAACAATTTTGGGGGGAGTATTTTCTTTTTTTTAAATTTTAGATGAAATATGATTTAAGTGTTTTTTAGATTACGTTTTTGCATATTTTATAATTAGATAAAATGAGTCTTGGTTCAAAAGTATTAAATGTGTATATAAAAATATGTTAAATATATGTTATATGACACGCACACATGCACATATCAATAGATTCAGAGTTATTTTTGGTGAGAGAACAGGCTTTCATGGTATAACAAACAATGTATATATTCTCAAAAAAGGGGTTGAGAAAGTGTGAAGACTGCATTGAAGAAGTAGATAAAAAAATGGAAATGGTATCAAATAATTGTTGTGCTTCTGTCACTTAGCATGGGAAGGATAAATGGCAAGTCCTCATAAATGCTGCAGGTTTTTTTTGTTATGTTTGCTAAACAGCTGCATTTAGTGAGTGTAACCAAGATGGCATCTCTTTACCCCCCATTTTTTCATTAGTTTGTTCTTCCCAGTAGCTTAATATGCTGCCAGGAAGCATGTGACTTGTTTTTTTACTGTACATTATCATACATTAATACCCTTTTGGAGAACGTTTGCTCTCTGGTGTGCTATTGTTTATAGCTTAGCCCATTTTCTAAGGAAGAGTAATTTGATCTGATCAGTCCTGTGTTGTATCCCATGGTGTCTGGGAACTGGCATTTTGTAATGGTGGTGATTGACTGGATGAGGTCAGAAAAGGAAGGAGGAGCACAAGGTGGAACTTGCCTGTTCTGTAAAAAGAGTTATGTACTTACCATAACTTGGCATCAGTGTTATCCTATGCCATTATTCCTCATAGAAGGGTATTGGATCTTTTATCGGATCTAAGCTTGCAACTTTCACAGACAGATCCAAGGCTCAAGCTCCTCCTTCTCCCATAATCCCCTGCTGCCCTCTAACCCTCAGATCAAGTTTGCTAACAAGGCTTGTAACTCTAATCACAAAAGGTAGAAAGGAAGAAGGAGCCCTAAACCCACAACACTCAAACTTCCTCAGAAGATCCAACAGGGAAGGGGGATGACAGGAGGGAAATGTGAGGAATAATGACACAGGTTAACACAGATGCCAAATTATGGTAAGTACATAGCTCTTTATCTGAAGTTATCCATGTCATTATTCCTCACAGAAGGGTCAGAGTCCGCAGCTACCATACACCCCGAGAGGCCTCAAGGAAGGACTTGTCAAATCACTGTGGAACCAAAGGAAGCCCTGTTCCTAGAAACCAAATCTTGCTTGTAATGTGATATAAAGGTGTGAGGATTAGACCAAGTGGCTGCAGCACAAATATCATCAATGGAGAGTTTGGCATGAAGGCTGAGGAAATAGCCATGGACCTAGTAGAATGAGCCCTAACCTTTCCCGGAACCTCAAGATGCTTGTTGGCATAGACTGTAGAAATGCAGCTAGAGATCCATTTGGAAATAGTCACCTTAGAAACTGGGAGGCCATGTCTGTTTGGGGAAAAAGCCACAGTCTCCGTAGATCAGTTGTTGCAGGCCCTATCCAAGGCAAAAAACACAGCTTCCATGGGACCTGATAGTATCCCAGGATGTATTCTGCACCATCTCCAGCAAGAAATGGCTTTGCCATTGAGCACCCTGTTCAACCACAGCCTAAGTACTGGCTTCATTCCAGCAGAGTGGAGAACCGCCATTGTCATCCTCTTGCACAAAGGGAGTGTATTATGGAACTCATAAACAAGGACATAGGCAATCTCCAAGCACTTGACCCCACCCAGTTCTGATTCGTCAAGGTCAGGTCTTGCCTGTTCATAGGTTCATACTAGGCTATCTGCCCTAGGGCATTTATAAGCCTAGCCAGAGTGTGTGTGGCTTTCACCACCCCTTAGGATGAGAATACTGTACCCATTAGTTTGCTGTGCCTCTGTCCAGCAGAGATACAGAGATGATTCCCGGGGTAAACCTACGATCTCCCATCCACTCATCAAGATTTCTCTTGAACAGAGTCAGTGAGGGGCTTTGCCTCACATGGACTGGGATTCTGTTCCATAGTGTAGGGAGTCTCTGGGTGATGAATCTGTCCCTCCAGCACGTCCTATTTATATCCGTGTTGAGGTTTAAGTCTCTTGCTCTCGTGGCTCTGGTGGATTTGGATTTTTTGAGGTGGAGCATGTCCATTAATTCCGGGTTGGACATGGCCTTGTATGTCAGGCACAGATCACCTCTGAGCAGGCGGTATGCGACTGAATAGAGCTGGAGTTTCTTCAGTCGGCCATCGTATGTCATAGGTTTGAGCCCTTTATCCTTTTGGTGAGGAACTTTTGGGGTCTTTCCAACTGCTGCAGGTGTCGGGTAAGGTACATTCCGAATGGGGCGTTGTACTCAATCATTGGTCTGATAAGTGAAGAGTACAGGGGTACAATGACCTCTCCTGATCTGGATGTGAATCCCTTCATGATCAGGTGGGCAATGTAGAAGGTCTTCCTAACCACTTTGGCAATGTGAGTGTCAAAGAGAGGTTACTGTCAACTTGGGTCCCCAGGTCCCTGATAACTTCTTCCGTGTTTAATGGATTACCACCTATGTGGTAATTAGGGGTTACCTTGTTTTTCCCAAAGGGTATGACTATACATTTTTGGCATTTAGCTTAAGGCCATGGCTCTGGCACCAGTTATCCATTTCTATGAGACCTCTCTGGAGGATGTCTGTGTCTGATGGAGTGTCAATTATGGTGCCCAGTTTGCAGTCATCTGAAAATTTTGTCAGCCACAATCCCCCTATGTTTGCCTGCATTTCAGAAAAATAAATGCCGAACAAGAGGGGGCCCAGGACTGAGCCCTGTGGGACACCGCTCGTGACCGGCTTAGAGTCTGACATGGCACCAGCAACATCTAACCCTGTGTGTTCTGTCCTTGAGCCAGTTTGCAACCCATCTTGTGACATATGGGTTTACATCTAAGCTGGTGAGCTTTTCTATGATGCCCGAGTGGGGTATTGTGTCGAGCAGCTTTTGCTAGGTCAAGGTAGGCTGTGTGAACTGCCTTACCCTCATCAATGGCCTTAGTGACTGTTTCGAAAAAGTCGACCAAGTTCAAGAGGCAGGATCTGCCCTTGACAAAGCCAAATTGGGTAGGATCCAGTGTCTGTAGGTCCCCAATGTCTTTATTTATGAGTTCCATTATGATCCTCTCCATAGCTTTGCAGACAAGGCTCATCAAGCTTATGAGGCGGTAATTTCCAGGGTCCGTAGAAGCACCACCTTTGTGGAGTGGGACCACAGTTGCCGTACGCCATTCTTTGGGTACGTATCCTGTAGTAAGGCTAAGATTAAACAGCAGCCTTATGTGTGGGTTTAGTTCCTCATTGAGTTCGTGTAGCACACAGCCGGGGACACCGTCCGGTCCCATTGATGCTGTGTTTTTTGCTTTAGAGAGAGCAGCTCTCACCTGGGCATCTGAGATGTTTGGGAGGCTAGACTCTGGTGGGATAGATATTTCTCCTTTTGGGGGGGAGGGAGGGGAGAAATTTGCACTGAACCTGTCTGCCAGTATGTTGGCAATGTCTGTGGGTTCAGTGATTTTTTTATCATTTTGGACTAATTCTGAACATATCTGGGAGTTTCTACCCAGGTTTCTAACATAGCTAAAGAAGGCCTTATGATTGTCTTTTGTATCATTAGCGATTTTTCTCTCAAAGTTGGCCTTTGATGATTTTATGAGTGATCGTAGGTTTTTGCTAGTATTGATCAGAGATGCCTTCCCTTTTAGGGATTTTGCTCTGTCATGTAGTAGCTTTCTCCTCTTGTTGTAGAGTTTGTTTATGGCTGGGGTCCACCAGACTGGGCGCCTGCCTTTGGTGGAAAGGGTCTTGATTTTATTAGGGATTGCTTGAGCCATACATTCCTGGAGGTGCTCGTAGAAGGCATTTGTAAGGGTTTCAGCAGCGTGGGTTGTGGTTTCCACTGGCTCGGGGGCCTTGAAGGATACCACTCCAGTCTTAAGAAGTGTGAAGTTTGCTTTTGAGAAGTTCTTCACTGTGGTCTTTTTTGGGGGGGGGGGCGGGATGTGGATCCCCAGTGAGATTAATTTATGGTCTGATCTCACCAATGAGGGATATACTTCCGGTGTGGAGCATTTTGTCCCCATGTTTGTGATGATCAGGTCTAGTATATTTTCTCCTCTTGTGGGAATGGTGACTAGTTGTTCCATAGCATTTGAGTTTATGAACTCCAGGAACCTTTGGGCTAGGGTGTTGGGGCTTGAGTAATGTTCCCAGTCTATGTTTGGGTAGTTGAAGTCACCCAATATGATGGTGTTTGGAGAGACATTCATACTCTCCAGTGTCTTCAGGAAGGCTGTGTGGGTTTCCTGAGTTTGAGAAGGTGGTCTGTAGCATGTTACAAACTGTAGGGCAGTTTTACCTATGGTTAATTGCACCTGGATGGTCTCCGATGCTTCGTGCGTTGCCACTAACCTGGAGGTGTGGGTATCCTTTATGAATATGGATACTCCCCTCCTTTTGTGGTTCGGTCCGGATTTTGGGGCGGAGCATGATATGAGGTGTAACCTGATAGTGCTGGGGTGCTCTCAGGAGCCTTGAACCAGGTTTCAGTCACAGCACAGACATCGATGTTCTCCATACTGAGGAGGGCTTGAGGCGTGCATGTTGAGGTTTAGACTTCTGGCATTGAGCAGTATTACCCTTAGTTTTTCTCCATTTTTGTTTTCTAGGGCGGTAGGTTTATCATTTGAGCCTTGCCTAAAAAGGCACTATGGGGTGGCAAGAGCCTTTGCCAATATCCGGAAGCCCAGGGTGACAGGTGCAAGCCGTCCCTTGAAGCAGCGTGGCTTGTCAAGCATGTCATCCCAGGCAGACAGACATTGGATCCCCTTAGAATGACACCAGTAATTAAGCCAATTATTAAAGCTGATCATTTTGTCTCTGTATTGTGGCATCATTCTTGGTGAGGGTAGGATACTGCTCAGGGTCAGGGTCATACCGGCCTGGGCTACATAATCTGAGAGCTCCTCTATGTCTCTTTTCATGTAGTCCAGGGAGGTACGTCTCAGGTCGTTCACACCGGCATGGACAATGACTGAGTCATACTTGTACTTGCTGTGGAGTGACCTGAGTGCTTGTGTTATGTGGCGGATTCTAGCGCCTGACAGGCAGCTTACTGTGATCTTTTCCTTGTTCAGTCTGGTGAGTGGGACGTCAGTGTGTCTGACTATGAAGTCACCTATAACAAGTGTGTCTGGCCTTAAGGGCTGTTACTGTTTAGCACACTGACTTTGAGAACTATGTGTTGCATGTCTTATGTCTTGAGGTGGCAGTTGCTTGGGTGTCTGCTTTGGAGGCCTCTGTAGTTTTGGTAGATTTTTGATCGGTGCCTCCGAGTATGTCTTAGTGTGTTTATGTGTTTGTTTTGCAGTTGTGATAGTTCTATGTGAAACTGGGTTTGTGGTGTGTGTGGTTTCCTTCTCCTCCTGTCTGGTCTTGCCAGTCCTGAGTTGAGAGAGCTCAGCCTCCAGTTTGGCTATATAGTTGCATCTCTCACATGTATTTGTGTTTTGTGGGAGAAGGAGTAGGTTGTCTGTGTACATGAGGCAATTGTAACATTGCCTCAAGATGCCCAGATTCACCAGCTGAACAGGAGAGGACGCTAGCAACTGGTTGACTTCTTTGAGACTGTCACCAAGGCCCTGGATGAGGGAAAGTCAGTACATACAGCTTACCTTGACTTGGCCAAGGCCTTTGACACAATCCTTCACTCGGGCATCATCGAAAAGCTAACACAACTTGGCATAAATCTCTATCTCATCAGGTGGGTGGCCAACTGGCTCACTGATGAGACCTTCAAAGTCAAAATAGGTGCATCCATCTCCAATAGCAGACCTGTCACTAATGAAGTTCCCCAGGGATCTGTCCTGAGACCTCTACTGTTTGGCATCTATTTCTGAGAGATACATGCAAAGCCAAAAGACCTGTGGCTGACCAATTTTGCCAATGACTGTAAGTTGGGTGCTGTCATTGACTCCCCAGACAGTGTTAACTTACTGCAAGAGGGTCTCACAGCAGCTAATGACTGGTGCCAAAGTCATGGCCTCAAGCTGAATGCAAAAAAATGTATCATCATACCATTCGGCAAAAGCACGACCACTACTGATTACCACATCAACGGCAACCCCCTAAGTTCATGGTGAGAGAGATCTCGGCACCTGACCGTCATGTAGCAGCAGTGGACAGAAAAGCCTTTTACTTGGTTCATGTCATTAGTAAAGGGATTGCATCCAGAAAAAAGGAGGTTATTACCTCTCTGTATTCCTCCCTCATTAGACTAGTAATTGAGTATAACACCCCGTTTGGGATGTACCTCTCCAAACATCTACACCAACTGGAAAGGCCACTGAAATACCTCACAAAGAGAATCCATGGTCTCTCAACACCTGTTGTATGCAAACGGTCTTAAATCACTATTACTCTACTCAGTATCATAGAGATTGCTCAGGGGTGATATGTGTCTCTCTTACAAGGTAATCTCAGACACTGTCCTACCAGAGATGCTAAATATACTTAAGTCTAATGCCTCATGCACTACCCACTCAAAAGGCCTGAACCTAATATGTGACATTAACAAAACAGGTTTGTCTCCCAGAGGCTGCCTTGTCTGTGGAATAGACTTCCCATACACGTCAACTAGAGCTCCTCGCTGACTCTCTTCAAGCGCAAACTTGATGGGTCGATGGAAAACCACAAATTCGTCCCAGGGGTTCCACGGTGCTGACTGATGTTTTTTTGGGGGGATAAACTCTTGGCTAGGCTTGTAAGGGCCCCAGGGCCATTAGCCTAGTAACCCCCTAAGATCCTATGAAAGAGCTGATCTGATTTGTGAAACTCATTGGTCTTATGTAGATAAAATCATAATTGCCTGTGTACATCGAAAGTATGTAGAATGTACTATCCTTTTATTGGAGTAATTAGGAAAGAAAACTGGCAACTGAATGTATGGGTCTATAGTAAATCAGCAAACACTTAAAAAAGCGAACACTGATTTATCAACCCTCTTTAAGTGAAAGCTAAAATTCCCAGACACTCAGTACAGCGATTTTTTTTCCTAGGGAAAAAAACGCTGTTCCACAAAAAAAACCCCTTCAAAACAGTAAATAAAGTGGGGCTTCACCCCCGCAAACCCCCCTACTTAAATGTACCAACTCTGAGATCGCACCACAGTGGAGGAAATGGCAATGTCCTGTAAATGGCCCAACGATTTTTTTTCCCTGGTAAAAAAAATCGCTGTTCCAAGTGTTTGGGATTTTAAGCTTGTGCTTAAAGAGGGTCGATAAATCAGCGTTCACGGATTTAATATAGACCCAAATATATTGGTTCAGATTGGATTCAGAAGCAACCTTTGGTAAAAAGTATGGATTCGTCCTAAGAGAAACTCTGTCCTTGTGAAAGGCCATATATGGAGGAGCAATTGAAAGAGCTTGCAATTCGGACATCTTCTTAGCCAAAGTTATGTTTGCCAGGAAGGCAGCTTTCCATGACAAGAATTTGAAATTGCACAGACTGTCAGGTTCAGACAGACTTCGAGTTCGAGATTGCAGCAAATGTTAAATCCCAAGGAAGCGAAAGATCATTAACTGGCAGTCTTA